>NW_020272994.1:0-51915 GCF_003268045.1 Sipha flava
TTATAGAAGACCCCCCTCTTCCTATTCGAAAAAAAAATTTAAAATCGTTATAGAAGACCCCCCTCTTCCTATTCAAAAAAAAATTTAAAATCATTATAGAAGACCCTCCTCTTCGAATTCATATTCAATTCATATACAATTAATTGTTGAAAAAAAGTAAAATAATTGAAATTGTAAAAAAAATGTTGAATTTATGAAAAATTGTGAAATTGATGAAATTGTGTTAAATAATTGAAATTGAAAACTGTATTTTCATATATTTTTTTTTTAATTCGTTATATAAAATAAACCAGGTTGAGTTGAATTATTTTACTATTATTTTTATTTAATTGTTTAGGAAATATGATTATACTACTACAGCAGTACAGAGATGTACGTAGTTGTAAATAACCATGTAGTGGGACAGTGCTGTCACAGGAGAAATCATATTACCACAGATTAAATAAAACAAAAAAATATTAAATAAATAATATTTTTTATATTTTATTTAATCAGTGATATTACTATATCAGTAGCGATTTAGTGCGTTTTTTAAAGTAGTTTTTTCCCCTCCGAAAATTTCAACTGTCCACTAATGTGTTAAATACCATAATCGAAATTAATAAAACTAATTTACTAATAAATACTAATAAATTACTAATAAATTTACTAATATTAATACCTATTAGTGGATAAATTTGTGTATTTTCAGCTGAGTAAACTAAAGTTTTTAAATGTAACCAAGAATTATAAATTTAATAAATTAAATTACTACATATTATAATATTCTGGAAAATTACATGTTTCCAATTTCAAATGGACTACTAGATTTAGTTAGCTATTTATAATTTATTTATTTTTAATTTGAAGTTTTTATAAAACATTGCATTTCACCCAAGATGGGCTGTAACTAGTTAAAAAGTTAATAGTTACTTTTTTTGATAACTTTTAACTTCACTAGTTAAAAAAAAGAAAAAAGAATGTTAATAACAAATACAACTGTTCATATGATTATGATGTACTAAGAATATGTGTAAATATTAGCAAATACCAATAAATTAATTTTGAACAGGATTTTTATAAATAATTAATTTAAATAACCAACAATAACTACAGTTTAAAAATGTAAATATTTTTAACAGATTAAATATAATTGGCATCACAAAGTTACTTACCTGATTGTTCAAATTTTGAAAATTTTCCATCACGTTCTGTAGGTTTAAAAAATGTTGAAATATAACTTGAAACAGTTCTATTAACAGACTTAATTTTTTTTTACAAGATTCCTTAAGTCGAATCCAGTTGGTATTGTTCATAAAATCACGATTTTTTCCACAGGTGGGACACAGTGGATTCATCTTTCAATAGAATGCAATTTAAATTAAATTGATTAAATTAAACGGATGTGTTAAATAAATAACGTAATACGTAAATAAAATAATAAATATAAAAATGAATCCAAGTTAGGAAAATAATCAACCCACAATATATAATACCATATTCCATCTCACCCTCACTTCTTATTTTATCTGTAATTTTTACATTTCTATTTTTGCGTTATTACAATAGTTATAAACAACGTAAAAATAAAATATTTTCGAACTTTATATTTAGTTATATTCATCATAAACAAAAGCATTACCACTGCCGTATATGGGTACCACCAAACACCCAAAATATGTGTTGTAGCCTAAACGCAGGAACAATAAAGTTCGACGCCACTGATGCTGGCCGAAAAAACATTCGAAACAAACACATAACGTAGATACGGATGTATCGATTAGGTAATCGAAATAACCAATTCGAAAAACGCATTTCGGCTTATAAGCAAGTTTTGAAGAGCAGGATTCAACATAACCGGAAACGAATTTAATTCGAACGTATTCGAATCCGGTGATTAACGTTGCAAAAAAGCTTGTGAAAAAATCGTTGCGAACAAACCGGGGACATTCGCTCACGAACGTATCGAAACGTCGAGACGACCGAGATTACGTGCCGTCGATCGTCGACCCTCGTGGTTTCCTCTGGTTTGAACGGGACAGCTATTTTCGGTTGGCGCTGTTAGGTTCGAACGCCCTATAGTCGATTCACGTTGGGCCATATCCAGTGATCGGATAAAAGGCCGTCAACAGCAGACCGGCGACCGCCTTGGATCGTGACAGCGTAGCGTGCCGTTTTGGACCTGTAGTATATGTTACGCGCATCTGTCGTCGGTGGCGGAAGTCTGGCCGGCCAGGTGTGAACGACCGTACCCACTCAGGACCTCTAAAAATCTTAACATTCGGGCCTCGGAAGCTATATTCGTTGTCATAACACGAGTCGCTCGTTCGTTGGTCCGTAAAACTTATACTCATTCGGGACTTATATCTTAAGGAGTGAATCCACAGGAAACTAATTGATAAGTAACAAACTTAGGAGACAAAAAAAAAACAACAGACAACCGTATATTATAGCGTAATTTTTTTTTTTTAGCTTCGGTTAGACTGATTTTTAAGAATGAATAAAATGAATAAAAGCAAACAAACAAAAAAGTAAATCATTGTTGATTAGTTCATTAGTTTATTACAGTTCACCACTTGCACTTAATTTTAATATCGTATGTATTCACACATATAACGTTGTAATTGAAGGAAAAATATTCCTTAAATTGAGTATAGACAAATTATTATTTCAATTCAATCAATGAATAATATACAGTGGAACCTCGATAACTCCAATCGGTTGGGGGCGAAAAAAAAATTCGAGTTATCGAAAATTCGACTTATGGAAAACCTCGATAACTCGAATCTGCCAAAAAATTCGAGTTATCGAAAATATTTTTTATTTAAAAACACAAAGACTTTAATTTTATAATTTTATTTATTTATGTATTTACTAATAAATTAATAATGTATGTACTATATAGGTATGTATATTGTATTAAAATGTTAAAAAAGTATAATGTAATAAATAAAGTAGAATAAAAGAATAAAAAGATAGTTAAAGACTTTGAACTGCGTTATTCCATCTTGTCTTGACAAAATAAACTGAACATTAGCTGTGTCAGCATTATATAAAATATCGACGTATACATTTCGTATTTCAATTGACGTATAATTTTACCAGTAATAAATACACTAATAAAGTAGATAAACGTAACTTATCGGAGATATAGACATTATATTGTATTATAGACATATTACATATATCGTTGAATTTATAACTGTACTTTTTAAGTAGTATAGGTAATGATAATATTGATGATACTAATCGGTTTTCGATTACGATTATCGTTATTTATAATAATACATACATACATATGTACTTGGTTATTTGACCTTCGAGTTATAAGCTAAAATTCAACTAAAATTACTTCGACTTATCGAAAAATTCGAGTTAGCGAAATTCGAATTATAGAGAAAATTTATCACATATATCATATGTCGGAAGCCAGTGGCTAAGGCATTCTTTCGAGATATCGAAAATTCGACTTATAGAGGTTCGAGTTATCAAGGTTCCACTGTATTTCAATAAAATTTATATATTTCATCCAGTTTTAAAAATTAATTTGGTTAGTTAAAATTTAAAAAGTTAAATTAATTTTTAAAATTTAATATATTAATATTAATATTAATGCTATTGATTTAATATACAGTTTTATTTTTAGTCGTCATAATTAATTGTCTTATAGATCTAATAGATAGATTTTTAAAAATTCTTATACTTAAAATACTAATGAGCAAAACTTACTCATTATAAGACTCAACTAATTTATAAGATCTAATTGTAGAGTTACTTTAATAGAGTACAACAAACCCTTACATATCGATATCCTCTACGAAGAAGGGCGTAACTCAATTTTTTCATTTTTCGGTTTATTGCATAATCTGATAGCCGTCTTTTTTCTTCATCTCCGACGAAAACGGCATTTAACTTATTTAACGTATCAGCGAAAAAGATTCTAACTTTACTTACATCTATTTTTAAATATAAATTTATGTCGAATAAAGACGTAACTCTGGAAATAATAAAATTCTAATATAGTATTGTTACTATGATTGTTCTAAAATTAGAAATATTAAAACAATAAAGATAATACAGTTATAGAATAATAATAATTAATATGATATATTGATATTATATTATATTTATATTCATATTATTATTCATATTGGTATACAGTAATGTTATAATTTAAATATTTTTTTTTTGTTAATATTTACAGCGAAAGGACTGATAATATTATTATGGCATTGATTTTTGTAATTAATGATTTCTTGGTATATAATTAAAGAAGGAAAACTTAAGTTTCCTAATGAAAGTTTATATTATATTTTTATACTCGGTTATATTTGCATATTATTCAATTTTATCCTCAAATAATGATATGGTTGGCTTCATGTCTTCATCAAAATAGTTCTTTCCTAAAAATCATCGACTTATTATTAAATTGAGATACGTCTTCATGAAAATTATACATTTCCCACGAAAAAAGACTTAACTTGAGTTACGTATTCATAGTCTCAAAAAAAGACGTAACTCAAAGACTTAGGTCAACAAAAGGTAATTAAACAAAAACAATATATTTCCAGAAAGCTACAAAAGAAATAAAAACTAACTAGAAAAAAAAAATTAAAAACAATCACCATGGGAACAAGAATTTAATTCCGAAAACAAATAAACGCTGTCCTGAAGAATTAAAAAATTGAGTTACGCCCTTTTTCGTAGGGGGTGTCGATATTTTACATTCATATTCTTTATTAATATTTTACATTCTTAAAACTATAAAAATGTTAGATGTTTCGTAAATGAACGTAAAAAATGCATTGCTTCTTTTCAATTACTAAATCCAGTTTATAGAAATATATTAATTATTTATTTATTATTACATAGAAGTAAAGTTAATAAAGTTAATGAGTCTGAAGAAAAAAAGAAGAGTGTAAATAATGTTATGTTAAACGATCCAGCTCAAGTCCAATTAAATGAAGAAAAAGGAAAACGTGATGCATCTAAAGTATCCATAAAGCCTATACAACTCATTCAGAAGTATTTTATAATAATTTAATAAGTTTATAATTTATGAATTATTAATTTTTTATTTACTGATCGATTAAATATTTTATTTTAAATTTTAATCTTGTTACGTGCCACCGGCTCGATTTCAAGTAGTACAGTTGACGATGAATTTAAATTTAATTAATCAAACATAAGACTTTAACTTAAACGTTTATTTCAATATTTAAAGTGTTTAACAAATTATAACATAGAATGACGTGAAGTTGCTTGCAGTTCCGTGACTAGAACTCATCTGAATTGTGATCATTTCGATCCCTCTTTTATATTGATCGATTGACGTCATAGAGATACTGCTCCCATTGTTTTGGCGATTTTCAGAAATAGGTTTATGATTTCATGGTTCCGTGGACCGTTTCCCTCGCTGTTAAGTGCTTAATCACCCTCGTTATTCGTAATTAGTACATTTGTAATACCCAGTATTCCTGATTATTTTTATTACCTTTCGTCATTCATACATTTTTATTACATAATGTTTCTAGTTATAGATTATTTACTTTATACCAGCATTTAGATTATAAAAGAATATAATATTACATTATCGTTCCCCACATTTTAAATATATGGGTAATAAACTATTACGTGAATATAAGCACAATTTACTATATGATATATGGAAGCCCATAATAATCTAATCTTCGTTAACAGATATTGAAAAAAATTAAAAAATAAATTGCACAATTAGAAGAAAATTGATTTCTATGGGCGTAGCTAAGATTTGAATTAGGGGGTGAGGGGCAAAAACATAAAGCGATTGGTGTTAAACTCGTAATTCAAATAATCTACAGATATACCATTGGATAACACATAAAACATCAAAACGATTATACGTGTAGATAACACTCGGTCCCGCTACACTATTTTTAGACTTATATCTTGGTTAATTTTTAATTTTAATGTAAAACTTACACGTTTGGTATAAACAAATAGAATTCAGTTTGGGGTGCGGTGGGGGGGGCAAGTGCACCTCTGCCCCACCTTCGCTACGACTATGTTGATTTCATTTGATGTATTATAAAATGTATTAACTCTATAATTTTTTATTATTTAGAAGGAAGACTGGAAGCCAATTATTAAAAAAAAAGACTGGAAGCCAATTATTAAATTCAATTAAAGAAGCCAATAAATCAAAACAAAAAGATCAGGAACGACAAAGTGAAATTAACCGAAAACAAGAAAAAAAGACATTAAAGGCACAAAAGAGTGAAGAATTGAAGATTCAAGAACACCAGGTAATATTAAATACATTTACAACACTACCCGAAACGGTCTATTTTCGCCAGTGATGAGCGTCACGTACATACCATGACTATCGCCGACTATCATCGTGTTGTGCGTCGTACGGGCTTCTTCCGCGCTTTAGTGTTCCGTATTCGGTAGTTTTATCCTTTGCAATACTTATGCTCAATCACCCCGAGGTAAGGGATACTTATCAAAATTCGTAGTCGTACCATTCGAAAGTGTCCGCGAATGCCCGAAAAAAAGTCCTCAAATAAAAAAAACCCGAAAAAAAAATTACAATAGTATAACAATAATATAGCTATAAGTGTAATTCTTGAAATATTATTTGTACATAAAAAATACTTTATAAAAGAATCCATCCAAAAACGATGACTTTTCAAAAATGTATAAAATAAAATGTAAAAAAAATCAAATATAAGCATTTTTTTTTAGTTTAATTATTTGAGTTAAATAAATCAACATAAACCCGATTAACATTAATTTCAGCTTCGTGAGGAACGTTTAAAACCCACCTGTGCCATGTTATTAACATTATCCCATAAAAAATATGAACACGACCAAATGTGTCGTGACGAATTGAACTGGAAACATACAATAGAGTGTAACGGTACTCCTAATCCTAGAGTGTTGCAAGAACTTAATACATATATATATTTCAAGAAACAATTAAACCATGCTAATGAGAATTGGAACTTCTACGAGGACAATTGCTTAGATATATTTAACATTATAAATGCGGTGGATGACATCGTGGATTTACCATTGAATTTTAGTAAGATACCTCTTATATAACTATTAAAAGATAAAAACGAAAAATTTTTACCAAATTAAATCTTCTGTTCAGTATCGGTTTATCAGTGCACACGAACGGTCGTGTGTCACAATTGTCGAGTTAACACACTGTTAGTTCTTTTTTTCTTTTTTTTTTTTTTGCCATGGTATAGTGCTTTCAGGGGATTCGATACCGTTCGTTTTTTTGACGAAAACATGCCTAACTTTTGTCCATTGTAGCGATAAAACTACTTATGCGATAAAAAATCTGAAAACATATTTAAATACGTTATGAAGTTTACTTGAGATCGGTCAGAGCATTTTTTTAAATTTTGACTTTTATATTCCACTTGAGTATGATTTTAAAAATAAACATTTTAGAATTATTAAACAGTGAATATATTGTATCTGAGAAAAAAAATCCAAAAAGTGGGATGACCCATCTCAAGAAAACTTCATAGCCAATTCAAATCTGCTTTCAGATTTCCTATCGCATTAGTAGTTTAATCGGTATGATGGACAAAAAGTACATGCTTTTTACCAAAAAACAATCGCCGTTCGTGACCGGTGCCGCGCGCGATTACAGATTGGTTACATGCTCGTGCACGTGCGTGAGCGAGCTTCCCCCCTCCTCGATAGAAACTACACCGGTGCGATTACAATGCATCGTTATCGGTGATCGTGGCTTTTCGTAAAAGGTTATACGTACGGTACACTGGTGCCCAATTATAATTTATAATATCCACTATACTACTAAAGTACGTAACATAATAATAAATTAGTAATGTTACAGATATCTATTATTTTTATTTTATAAGTCAACTAGATATTTTAAAGATTTATAATATTGTATATTTAGTTTACAATGTAGCAATTCAGTCTATAAAAAAATAAAAGAAAGTCCCCACAAGATAAATAAGAACTGGTATAATAATAGCTATCCTTATCATGGACGGTTTGCAATTTAATAATATATGGTTATTTTTCTGTTCAGTGAGCTTTGAGCTAATGTGCGATTAAATTTTACAAATATTTAAAACTTAATAATAATAATAATAATAATAATAATAATAATAATATGATAATATAATAATGATAAAAAACTAAAACTTAAAGATAATAATAATAATAATTATTATTATGATAATAATTTCTGAAGAAAAATTCAGCCACAGTTACAGCAATTTCGTATAGATTGTTTACTTCTGGAACTTATTGATACTCGGTTTGACCAAGGACTTCCAATAAGAACTGGGCTACCAATAAACATTTAACCAGGCGCTTACTGGTGTTATTTTTAATCGTTAAATTGTTTGGATTTGTGTACAAATCATCACTAATTATAATTTATAAGTACCCAGTTGGCCAGTTATTATTTTCGTTACTATTGGTTACTATATTCGTTATTTATAGGTAAGTGGTACAGTATTACTCATTACCGCGTGATTTTATATAAAAATAATAAAATCATGATTAAAAATGGTGGTGGGGGTAAATAGGTGAAAAGTATATATTCTCATAACTACCAAAAATACAAAAAAAATATCATTGAAATCAGTCGAGCCGTAATCTGAAATTATTATTTGTGTTCGAGTAAACGGAATTTGTAGTCGTTATCGCTGGACCCCGCCAGATCCCACTACACCATCACTAACACTAATGATCATTTACTAGACACACACATGCACAGCTCGCACTAATATTATTGCCTATATTGCCTGTATGCAATCCCCTTAACGTGAGTTATCCTGCCACGCATTAAGTCTCTTTTATCATGGTTTCGGCCTCCGGCGGAAATGGCCCCAGGCGGGCCCCTAGAGTAAAATCGTCGTCGAGCACTTCTAGCTGTACTGTCGTTTCATACAAAAGCAATAATAGATATAAGTCAAAGTCTATTTCAGTCACCAGCCCGATTTCTCCGACCTTGGAAGCAAACACGGCTAATCAATCTTCGCTTATCATCAACAAGTCTATGCATTCTCCACCACCCAACGATGTAATAATTTCGTCTATCTCTGGAGTCAACGCCGATAATTATGTCTCACAGTCCACCGCCACACATTTCGAACCAAACACGGTAAATTCTCACACCAACGATAATTCCATGTCTTCTTTTATTATCACCGATCCGAATACCGATTATTACGATAATAATCATGGTCCGTTCAAATGAATTGTTCAATACGCAGATAAGGCATTAAATATCGGCAATCTGCACCCGTTGCAGTTTGACAAGCTTATCTACAATCAAGTTGAAGGTATAGTATCCATCCAATCAGCCGGCGCGTCATGCGTCATGCTTTTTCGTCCGCCGCCTCGGCAAACAAGTTTATAAATTCATCCATTTTAACCGAATTCAATTGGTCAGCTACGATTCCATCATCTTTAATCTACTCATTCGGTGTTATCCGGATCGAGCAGTCTTTCACGGAAAAAAATTTCTGGGATGGTGTTGTCTCGCCCATCTGCCTTGTCGGCTTTAAAAGAATCTCCTCTACTAGAGACAGTATTAAGACCCCGTCCAGATTAGTCGAGTTAAAGTTCAATTCCACTTTACTACCGAATTCTGTTTCTATTTATAATACGAATTTCAAATTTTAACCCAGCATTTGTTCTCCTACGCAGTGTAAGAAGTGTTTTAATCTCACACAAATGTTTTATCTTGGTAAACCTCGGTGTGAGTTTTGCTCTTCTATGGATCATTTTGCGGTAGATTGTCCCGTTCACCTTGAGCTCAACGCAACCGCTACGTGCGCCAACTATCAAGGATTCCATCTTCCCTCCGATCGGTCGTATCTAGAATGGGCTCATCAGAAAGATCTCAAAAAGTTAATGGTCATAAACAAAATTACTTTCAATGAAGATGTTAGTTTTAAGGACAATAATGTATGTACTCCGGTCTTCTCTTTTGCATCCTTCACTTCTCGTCCTATTCCAAATTTTCCTTAAGATACTTCTAATAATTCATCAAATCCTACTCCAAGCTCAAAAGTTTCCTTTCAGTCAAATACAGATTTTCCTCAATTAGGTTCCTACCCTAAAAATAGGAAATCAAGATCTCCAAATAAATATTTTTAATCAGAATACTTCCTTTCCCCGTCCAGCCTCTCTTAATATCTCAAACTCTCACAGGTCACCAAACGGTATCTTTTTCAATTATGTTACGCCTCCTATAGCTTCACCTCAGCTTTCCTCTAATAATTTAGCATGGGTTTCGAATTTTGCTTTCCAACTGTCCCAAATCATATCCTTTTCCAGTAATTTAGATGATAAATTGCCATTATTTAATGTAATTGAGTCAACACTTCTTAAATTTCTGTCCATCCCTACTGTAACAGATGATGCCAATGAATTCTACTAATTCCTTTCCTATTTCAACGTCAGCGCACCTTCAGTTTCTTCAATGGAATTTCAGAAGTATCAAATCCCGTTTCTTAGATCTCATCAGTCTGATCACTATTAGAAACGTAGCTTCTACCAAACACTGGTTTCAAGTAAATAATTATCATCTTTTTCACTCCGACCGCCAAGATAGTTATGGTTAGAGCGTGGATTTGTATGAACTTAAAAGTATCGAAATATGCCATATAATATGCAGTAAAAATCATGAAAATATGCAAAAAATACGCAAGAATTTCTTATTTATTTAAAATTTATAAATCAACTTATAAAAATTAATTACTTAAATAATTAATATAAAAAAATATAAAGAATTTTCTGAAACCTATCCCCAACATTTGCTATTTCTTGTCGCCTAGTCTGTCTTCATGTCCTACAATTTCCCTGGTTTCATAATATCCCTATTTCCCGTAAAGTTATCATCTCCTTTTCTCGCCTCCGGTACAGCCACAACCACCTCTTAGCCCACTCATTTCATTTATCTCTTAATGATTCTCTCATCTGTACTCGGCACAATGATCCTGCTATATTCAATGCTTCCCATCTCCTCTTTAACTGTCCAGACCTTCTCACTAAACGCCAGCTTCTCTCCAATATTTGTTCTTCCTTTAATATTCCATTTACCCTCCCACATATTTACCAATTTCCTAATGCATTCCTTATTACTTCCATTGTTAACTTTTTCCTTTCAGAAGGGTTTTTTTACTTTAATTATATTTATTATTTAATTTTGCTTTCCTATTTGTTTATGTAGTCAAATTGTATTGTTATTATAATCGCTGAGACAAATATTTTAATGCACCACTTAATTAAAAAAAAATAATAATAATAAAAAAAAAATCTTCTGTTATAATATATTTATTAAAGTACTATATTATAATGCGTATATTGGTGCTAGTTTGTTGATTCGCTGTGCTTAGATTTTAACTTCAGTATGACATAATGTTTTTAGCTCGAATATATTTCTATTGTTTAGTGCTTTATCTAGGTTTACAAACAATTTTCAATACTTACAAACACTAATAACACTTATTTCACATTTTTAATTGTAGATCAATTTAAACTTCAGTGTTTTCGAGAATCAAAAGACAATTTGGGAAGACTATTGATAGAAATCGTGTATGAAGTATGTTATTATCTGCTGAGTGATTATGATCGCAGAATGGATCCAATAGATTTAGAAACGGTCGCTTATCAAAAGTCTTGTGAAGCATTTTCTGTTGGTCTGCATGTTGTATGCCATAGGCCTAGATTACGAACAGATAATAGATCACCTCCAAAATGTAATTTCCCAGAATGTCTGGTCATGGTGGATGTACCACCACAACTTTCACAACAGTATATGGCAATAATGGTTCTGTGGTTACGCTGGGATCCTTTTAGAGACAGAATAGTTAAGTTTGATGTATCAAATTCACTTGAGTCAGATATTAGAGATCTGTGGCAGTACTCTGAGGATATGTGGGAAGAGCGCAACCAGATATTAAAGACACTTAACGAAAAAAAGGAACAAATGAAAAAAAAAATCATGGAACATTAATATGGAAGAAAAATTAAAATTGTTTACTGCAGTTGACCCGAGCAATTACCCAGACGATTTAAAAGCATACATTGATGAACTGAGAGAGAATGAAACAGAAATTATTATAGAAAACATACTAGAATATGAAGCAGTACAAGAAATGGATGAACGCCAAGATGAGGTCGAGATAAAAGATGAACCTCAAATTCCAGAAGAAGTAAAAGCAACTAAATCAACAACACACATAGATTTCGAAAAATCTCCTAGTCAAGAAATGGAAAAAAATCCTATTTTATTAAAATATCCAGAAAAACCAAATGAACTCAATCCCAGAAGGTATATATAATATTAATATTTAAAAGGAATCCTTTACTTTCCCTAAATAATGCGTTTTTATACGTACATTTACGCTACTAAGCTAAAGAATAAATAAATAATTGTTGAATAACATTTACAATGCTTTTATACCTAGTAAGGAATATCCACACAAAGATGTCTAAATATTTTTATTTCAATTAAACACTAACTAATGCTTAAATAGTTATCGAAGAATAGGATGAATAAATATTATACTTAAATTCAGGGTGGTTCGTAAGTTCTGATGGTGGAGGTGTGACTTTAAATATAATAGGTTTAACATATTAAAAATAAAATAATACAAAATACACATACTCGTATTACTTTTAAGCTTAATATTTTATTTGTCAAAGTATCTTAATCATAGTTTACATATGAGTATATAATAGTATATACTATTATATAATTACAAAATAACTAATTTATAAAATTATTTTATGAATAAAATCCATACGCCTGTTTTTCGCTGATAAAAATGGTCCTACTAGTGTCAAGTCGCAGGCCGCAGTAAAAAATAAAAATAAAATTTATAATGTCACAAACGACGCAGCTGGTCGTCCAAAACACGTATATAAGGATCGCAGTTGACCCGCACGCACATGATTGCTGCACCATTGCGTATAAATTATAATATACGTGTTCAGAATAGTTCCGACAACACTGCTAGTCGTCCCAAAACTGCTGTGTTCATGTTTACCAGTGGCGTATTTAGGAATTTGTCATGGGGAGGGTTCAGACAATTTTCAGAATACAGAGCCGTGGATGGGTTTGCCCCCACTCCCCCCAACATTACACTGAAATAGAAATTCAATTTATGACAATGAATAAACATAAATCCATTTTTACATTAATTAATATATTATTATTATTTATAATTATTTTTGTATTTTAATTTCAACATAAGCATTATCATTTTCCACTATTGGTAAATAAAACTCAACCAAATTCTCAAACGATATTTTTTCTACATCTGTAAATGTTGAACAAAATATACATTCAAACCCTATAAAAAATATAAAAAACATAGTATTTTATACAGATTCTTATATTAACCTAGATTAATCAATATATTTATTACCTTAAAAAATTTAATAATTTAAAAATCGAGTTGTAAGTTGGTCGATAAAATTGTCAATGAATGGCATAAACACTGTCACTATAATAATTTTCTATAGAGGATACTTGAAGATTCGCCTTATTTGTTTGTTTTTTTGCTGTGCATTTTTCGGTTATTTTTGTACCAATAATATTGGCTAAATTCTATCAAAATATTAAAAGTTAATTATACATATTATTTAATTACATATTAATTACATATTACATGTTACATGTTAATTACATATTCATACTCAAAATTGAATCACATCAAAACTCAAATCACATACTTTTATTTTCTCATATAAAACGTGAAATTCTTCTTCTGCATCCTGTCTCATTTCTTTTAAAGTACTAACTAATAATTCAATAGTACTTACTTAAAGTACCTATTTTTTAAATCTATCCATTCTCTCTGTTCTTTAAAGTTTTTCTACTAAACAGAATAGGTCAATTTTAAGTACTCTTTTATTGCTCCATGCATAACAATTTATGATAAAAGTTTTTTCCCGATTACGCAAAAAAATAACATTTTATGTGGTTACAACTTATATTTGCACAGAATATAATAATATATTATACATATTAAACATTTAGATACGCATTTATGGAACCAATGGGGGGTCTGGACCCCATGGACCCCCCCCCCTGCGTAAATACGCCACTGTTACACGCTTACGCACTAAATCAGGGGCCGGCAAGTAATTTATATTGGAGTCCAGAAGTTTAAAATGATAAATCAATGAGGTTCAGTGAAAAAAATCTATATTTTAAAAATAGCAGTATAAAAATAAAAATAATTATTTGGTTATTACAATTAATTTATATTAAAAATTACAATATTAGAAGTATGAAAATAAAAGTTGACAGGGTCCAGAATATTGCCTTCCGCGGTCCGCCAGTTGCCGACTCTTGCACTATACATACAGTTCTGATATCTGAGAAAACAAATTTTATGTTTACATATGACAAAATGTATATTATAATTATATTGTAATCCTTCGAAAAATGCAGTTAAATAAAAGTTATTATTTAAAAATGTATAAATATACAATTAATTTTCTTCTTTTCATTAATTTTATTAGGGGGTGCAAACCACGAGCTGGAACCCGATTAAGCACGAATCAACATTTTCGTATTCCGATTGAGCACGGTTGCAATCAAACAATAGGAACCAAAAAAGAACCCAAAAACTACACGATTGAGCACGAAAATGGGAGCATTTTTGCCGCTTTGTACCATAGAATATTATTCGGTGCACCGTATTACTGTGCATTCAAGATTTTTTTATAATTTACTGTCCTTTATAAATTACTGTCCTCAACTCATCTCAATCCACACTTGACCTAATATTTTAAAATATTGCAAATATTTCTGTTGAAAAGAGTCTTAACCATCTCGTTCCCTGTGATTCCTTTCACCCAGCTTTAGAGATTTCACTTTTAACCATTCCTCATATACACTTTGCAAATAACTCCCATATATTTTTCGACTTTCGCAAGTCTGACTATCCAAAAATAATTTCTTTCCTAAATTCTTTCAATTTTTCCTCAACTTTACTCAACCTTGATGCAAATTCAGCAGCTTATTGCCTGTATGATGCTTTACACTATTCTATACTCAACTTCGTTCCCGAAATTCGTTTTACTCCGTCAAATTTCCTCCCTGGTTCACAAAGGAATTAAAAACATTAGTGTTCGCTAAAAAACGAGCACATGGCACTTTCAAAGTTTCACACAATCAGCAGGACTATTCTGCATTCTCTAAATTACGTGCGTAATTTAAATACTTGTCTAAAAAATGTCACAATGATCATCTAACTCATACTGAGTCCCAAATTCTTAGCAACCCTAATTCTTTCTGGACATTTGTACGCAAGAGTCGTTCAAAATCTGGCCTACCAAATGTCATACATCTAGACGCTCAGCATTACTCAGGTAGGGAACAAATAGCTAACATATTCTCCACTTACTTCGCTTCCGTTTACAAGCCATCTAGTAGCTCTGCTTTACTTAGTTCCCCATTTCTTTACCACCCATTGCCTAATAACTGTCACTTTTCAGTTTCCGATATAGAAACTAAATTAAAAACCCTATCAAACACTACAAGTGCTGGTCCTGATGGAATTTCTGGTTCTCTCTTAGCTAATATCAATTATGTAATTTCAGTCTCCCTATGGATAATATTTAAGCGCTCACTTGATGACGGCATCTTCCCTGACATTAGGAAATTATCTTCTGTTACTCCTATCCACAAAACCGGAGATCAAGATGACATCCGTAATTACAGGCCTATATCTGTTTTAAGTCACCTTGCAAAGCTTTTTGAATACCTAGTTGTCCGTAGTATTCAATCTACAGTTAACTCTATTCTTATTGATGAGCAATATGGCTTTCGGCCTAATAGATCCTCTACTCTCAATAGTATCGTATTTAACAACTACACTTTACAGGCTCTTGAAAACCATGCTCAAGTAGATATCATTTTCACTGACATCTCCAAAGCTTTTGATCAAGTAGACCATTATATTCTCATTGACGTGCTTTACAAAGCAGGCTTCGGCGAACCGCTACTATCTTGGTTCAAATCCTACATAACTATGAGAAAGCAATGGGTAAAAAATTTAGATTGTCGTTCAAGTTTCATAAACGTTACTTCGGGGGTCCCTCAAGGTGGTTATCTTTCTCCTATTCTATTTGCTATTTTTATTAACGGCTTGAATACAGCTATTAAACACTGCCGTTTTTTGGCTTTTGCTGATGATGTTAAATTATTTTCACATGTCAACTCCATTGATGATTGTACACGCCTCCCGAGTGAATTAAATTGTTTATCAACCTGATTAGAGAACTATGGACTATACCTCAACATCAGAAAATGTCAGATTATGTCCTTTACTAGACACCAAGCTACTATTTTATTTGATTATTCTCTTAACAACCATTCCATAACACGAGTTTCTCTAAAGAAAGATTTGGGTATCCTTCTAATTTCCGACTTAGACTACCACTCCCACATTGAGCACGTAACCTGTAAATCTTTAAAGACTTTAGGTTTTATAAAACGCTTCTCTTCTAATTTTAATCTAACCTATTCTCTCAAAAATTTATACTGTGCGCTTGTAAGGCCGACAATAGAATATGGTTTCATTCTTTGGAATCCTTATACAACCTCAGACTCTTCCCTACTTGTGCGTGTTCAGCGTAAATTCCTTAATTTTGCATCCTTTGCTCTTAATATCCATCATGAACCTCATGATTATTCCCTAGTCTTGCTCCACTTACAACTTAGTAGTCTTTCCGATAGAAGAGTCTTAGCCAACATTAACTTCTTTAATAAAATTACGAATGGTACCATAAATGCTCCCAAGCTTCTCGCTGAGATAAACTTTCGTGTTCCAAGTAAATCTTCCAAGCTAATGGCCCCCTACTACGTTCCTCGTCACACCACTAACTATGGCCGAAACCACCCTATTCACCGAATGATGCGTTTAGCAAATGAGAACCTCTCTAGTCTTTAGGCCTTAATCTTTGTTTATATAATTTATTAATATGTTTGTCTGTTATCTTATTCCGTTTAACTGTACTTTGTGCTAGTCCCATAATGTAAAATAAAATAAAAATAAAAATAAAATAATTATTATGTAAATAAATTTTAGATATGAAACGATTATTTCATAATTTAAAATATTTACGGCTCAGGTTTCCTAAAAGAAATAACTATTCAATAAAAAACGACAAGACACATTTTTTTCGCATTTTTTATGTTGTTAGTGTATAGAGCTCGATGTGTTCATATTTTTATTACAAAATAAAATACATTTGAGTATAATTATTTATAATTAAAAATCTTTAATTGGATTTTAATCACATGTTATAATTACATTTTTTTTTTTGCTAAAAAATATACTCATACAATTGTCATGAAAAAGGTAAAAATTTAAATTTTTTTCCCTAAATACTTATTTTTAACTTTCAATAAGTATTTAAGTAGATTGTCAGCATTTTTAAATTCAGAGTACTCACGATAAGCCTTTATAGCAGTATTTTTAACGCACAATAAAGTCAAGGTGCACACAACAGTTTTCGAAATATCGCGCCATAATTTTATTGCATGACACTTGTGTGTTGTGCTCTATTCATTTTAATGTACTTTAACAAAACGCACAGTAAAATTACGACGTAGTAAAAATGTCGCACGGTAAAATAACACTAGTGTGTTGCCAGCTCAATAGTTAGTTTTCAATCTGACAACATTGTAGGCAATATTATTTTTTTTTACTAGGCTCAATCGGGTATCACCGAAACTACAAGCCGCCACTGCTTAAATTAATATGTATTGTACGGACATTTCTTTAACCATATACTGAATACACACTATTCAAAAGAAACAATATATAGATTAGCACTATTACAAAAAAGGATTCTTACTCTTTGAAAATTATTGATAAAATTATTATTATGGTTTTGATAAATTCAATTATTTATTCTATTTGAGGAATGTTTTTATTCAAAATTATTTGGCTTAAGTTTATATAAAAATACATTATTTTTAAGATAAAGTAAAATATAATAAAACAGATTACATTTATTTAACTTAGTATAAGTAGGTATACCTTAATGACTTAGTACACCTAACTAAGAAACAATTTAAAACTTATAAAGCTGTTAGAATGATCTATAAGCTGTATAGTACTTAAGAAAAAACATATAGTTATATTAAATTTTCATTTTTCTGGAGTACATACTACTAAACGTGAAATAAGTTATTGTTTATAGTACATTTGTTTAGATACTGGATTATTGGTGGAGTATTTAATGTAGAAATGTGGAAACTTCCTATGCAACCCGTTAAACTTAAAGATGGGTCAGTGTGTGTATTGATCCAAGGTCCTGCTGCACTACAACCAATCGATTATTATGAAAAATACGAGCCGTTACATTTTCCGTCCACATCGTTGGTAGACCAAAAAACGGATGTAAAGGAACAAAACCAAGAAGCTCTTGAAAGACTGACAATGGTACATATCAAGTTATCAGAAAATGTGCTCTGGTTCGAAAACCCTAAACCAGCCATGTGGAATGAAGAAAAAAAAGTTTGGACTACTGATTACATATATGACGTCAGGTAAATTGAAAATGACAGATTAATTTTTAATTTTTTCATTCACATATAACGTATCAAATATTACAAAACATATTAAGTTAACAACAATAAACTAAAAATGAAAACATTACGATATAATGTTAAATTGTCTATATTTTATGTTTTATTAGTAGTAATTTACTTTATACAGTGGCGTATTTAAGAATTTTTCATGAGAGGAAGTCCAGCAAATTTCTAAAAACATTTAAATGTAAGACTCCACTCCAATCTCTCCCCCAACATAACATTTAAAAATAAATTCAATTTATTACAATGCATTAATAAAAACCATTTTTATATTTATACTTATTTATTTTTAAACATATAAAACCATATTTATCAAACAAAATTCAATTTTCTAGGACTTAATGCCAATTCATAAATGATTACATCAACATCTAGATTTACGAGTATCTCCCGATGAACAGACATCATTGCTAATCCATTTAGTCTCGTATACATAATCATAAATTTAAAAATACAGTTATAACTTATATTTTTAATTCAACAAATGCATTATCATTTTTAAATGGTAGTCAATTAAATTCAACCAAATTATTAAATGATAACCTTTCTACATCTGTAAATGTAGAACTAAATTAAAAAAACATTATAAAATATACACAAAAATAATATTTATTACCGGTTTTTATTTTAACATAGATAAATTAAAAGTAATACCATCAAAAATTAATTTAAAATATAAAAATTGAGTTGTTAATTGGTTGATAAAATTGTCTATAGATTTTATAAAAACTGTTACTCTATAATAATCTTCTATTGAAGAAACTTGAGGATTCGCTCTAATTGTTTGTTTTTTTGCTGTGCGTTTTTTGGTTATTTATAATTTATTTATAATTTGCTCAATTCTATTAAAATATTAGATTTTGTTAATAACTAAATATTATTTATTTTAATTTTTCCTATTTAAAACGAAAATAATAAGGATAAATAAATAAAATAAATAATAGGAACCCTATAACCCCCCCCCCCCGCCGTAAATACACCACTAACTCTATATAGTTTCATAACACTTAAATACATATATAATTTCGAGTGTTTATTTAAATTCCATAACATAGTTGACTACAATAAATTTATAGAATTTTGTATTATTTGATTGTTATCCTACTTATCTATTAGGCGTTCGAGTGATCGTGCAGTCACATAACCTACACGCCTCTATTTTTAGTTTATACCAATCATATGCTCCAACCCACGGATCCACAATTAATTACCAAACAAACCTTTTTGAACCGCACGTAGTTTATATAAAAAATTTCACTAGTTTTACAAAAAAAAAAAAAACTGAGGTTATTGGTCAGGCATATAATATGTTAAGGGAAATCGGTAAAATTTTTCTCCAGATATTTTGTAAAATAAAAGTAATTTTAAGAGCAATCAGTACATATCCTACAAGGAGTTATCCGTTTCCGCCAAAATTGTACCTTTCCCTTTTCCGCCAATGCAATATCCCGCAAAATGAAAAAAGTTAGTCTAGTATTTGAATATGATTGGATGATTTTATCCATAGGCGCAATTTCGATAAAAAAAACTGAGGGTGCTTAAGCTCTATATTTATTGGGTATTTAATTTATATTAAAACTATAAGGATTTAATGAGCCAATTTTTAAATAAATACAAATAAAAGTTCCGGTGGGGTTCCGGTTTTAAAATTAATTTAAATTAGGGTTTCGGTGAACTCGACAAAATGTGAATTGACCTTTGTCGAGTAACATTGGTTTCATTTATATTTCATTATAGTGTTATACTCTAATAGTCAAATATCTGATGACAAAAATAAGTTTTTGATACATAAACACCAACATTATTTGAGGGTGCAAATTGTAAAATAGGGGGTGCTAATACCTCCTAAGCCACCCCCTATTTGCGCTTATAATTGTATCTATTAAAACTATTAATTATACAAATTAATTAATTAAAATCTAGAAATTGTTTTATCCCTTTTATGTATAATACACGTTTTTTTTTATGAATAAAAGAATATTGTAAATTGAACACAAAGTAAAAATAGTAAAAAAATTATAGAAAATTCGACAAATGTTAATTATTTTTCCGTCGTAAGATTTCTGTCCAATAATAAATTTACCACTGATTATCGTATTTTCTTAACGCCATCGATTATGTTGCTAATTTTGTTTATTTAATTAATACCATTAATATGACATTTATCAATGTAAAAAATGTATGAAATTTAAATAAAAAATAAATATTAAAATCTTGAATTTTTTTTTTTATATATATATATATATATATATATTAAGTTGATTTAAAATTTAAATATAATATTTCAATATTTAATTTAAATAGTAGACTAACTTATTTTATTTGACCGAAAAGTGAATCGATGGAAAAGAGAAAGGTATATTTTTGACGGAAACAGGCCATACCCCCAGAACGTCCACTAAGGTCGGCGGCTAGGCGGGTGAACAAAAACAAAATGTGCCCTGTAGATAAATGTTCATAAACATATATAGGTACATATACATAACCGATGCGTGTGGTATGCGCAGGTTCAACGAGGAGAAGCAGATGGTATCTTTCCGCACGGGTCGAATGGGTTTTTTCGGGCTGGCCGTCAACCGGTACTCGAACTTTCCGTTTCAGACGTGGGAGATACGGCCCGAGGACAGCAGCAGCCCGTACAGCGGCGTCATTCTGTCCGTGACTTCGGCCACGGTGCTGATTGAGTTCGCGGTACGCGGCGACCACGTTGCCATGGTGCAGCTGCAGAACGCGACCACAGCGGTGGTGCAGGAGTTGATCGGAGTGTACCACCGACCGGACAAGCTGGTGCGGTTGCTACGCCGCAGCGGCATTAACCTATTTCCCGAGCCGGACGCGTTGCACTACGTAGACGGGCGCCGGCCACCCAAGCACGCGGTTGCCGAGCGCCACACGTATCGATGCATGGCTGCCCTGAGCGGCACCCACCAGTTCACCGCATCCCAGAAGAACGTCCACGTGGCCACCGACCGGATCGTGATGCAGATGAAAGAAATACCGGTCGACGCTGCTGGTTTCGCCGCTACGGCGGACGATGGTGGTGTAGGAGTCCCGTTCCAGATGATCATGGTGACGCCGGAACGGGCCGTGCTGCTCAAGTGCAACGAGGTCGACCAAACGTTCTCGGAGGAACCGTTGAACACGGACGACGACACGCCGTTCGCACCCGACCTGTTCACGCTGGCCGCGGACACCGCAAGCACGGATCACGTGCGCGCCGCCTTGGCCGACGTCCGTGACTTCAAGACCGTACAGACATTGTACTACCTGTTGGACAAAATTAAACCCTTGAGTTACACTTGATCCAGTGAAAGTGGAGGTTCTAGAACCGCCAAATTTGTCCTACTTATTTCGTTCAATAAATTGCATATTTTCCAAATTTTTATTGCACATTTTACCATATATTATAAGTATGTTGTTTTTAAAGGTATGTATATGTGCATAATTGAGTACTTTTTAGTGCATTTAGTTCCCAGTATTGGTTGTAACACTGAATACCATGTCTCATTTTCGAATTTTATATTTAAAAAACCCGCTGGCACGTAGGGTTCCCAAGCGGTCACCCGTCCAAATAGTAACTATGCCCGACGTTGCTTAACTTCAGTGATCGGACGAGAACTGGTGTATTCAACATAATATGGTTTATTTCAAATTTAACTAAATAATATATCAAAATTTCCATTGTTTTGCTTCGAAAAACATCACCATATCAGTAATGACTTTATCAATGATATATTGAACAGCAGTGCTCAACTTGTTGGGGGACGGAATACCTCAACTAATTTTCAGATATTTTAGCGACCCTTGTTATTATTATTATTATTACGTTATAATTTTAACGCTTAACAAGTTTTAAGAACCTTCTTTTTTTTTTTTAGTAAACAGAGTCCCTCTTTTTAATTTTGTCAAATTAAGCACTGTTGAACAGACAATAAATAAAAATACCAAAACTAGTAGTAGGTTCCTAAAAAGAAAGTAATATGAATCCTTGTCGAATGCTGTGTTAATATTAACTTTCATCGTAGATAAAATTTGAAATCAATGGAATTTGGTTGTTGTATATGAAAATATTTTTTTTAGTATTCTCCATTGTGAAGTTATTTAGTCGAGTTATTTTTTCACTTTTTTTTTAGATGTAGCCGATTCACACACAGCGCGATTGCTGCCATGCGAGACTATCGGGTATGCGGTTTTTAAATTATCTACATAGTAGATAAATAATTACCTAAATAATTACTAAAAATGTTTTTAAAATTTATATTTTCATCCGAAAACGATTAAATTGTAGTGTGCCGGGTGATGAGTTGACACGGTTATACAACGTTAAGTTGTAAGATACAAATGTAGAAAATAATAAACGAACAAATATACGAATACTTGTTACGGTATTAAGAATAATTATTAACACTTCTAATTAAACCAATATAGATAAGATAAAAATTACAATGACAAATATAAGCAGAGCGTCTGTTAGCAGGATACGTCTGACGTTGGTGCTGCAGTTTTATATGTCAGTGGATGACCTCTTTTTGTTGCACTTTCTGTTCTGCTATGCATATTTAATTGATTATAATTATTTTTAATTTATTTACGGGGCCTGTCCGATAAGTTCTTAGCCTTACCGCAAGATAGCGCCATTATCGCAAAAAAAAATTACTATCGTGTAGAACAGGGGTTCTTAACCAGTGGTCCATGGACCCCTAGGGGGTCCGTAGATGGTTACCCGGGGATCCACAGACTGATTTGCGTTTTTTGTTTTTTTTTTTTTCAAAAAATACCCAAAATTCAATTTATGCAAGAGTAATTCAAATTATTAAATGAATCAAGATAGTCGGTTGAAGTAGAAATTATTTTATTTATTTTATACATTTTAAATTTCAACCGTAAACTATTTACATTTTCTTATCGATGTATAATATATTGGTACAATTTCTGAAAACGTGAATAAGATAATAATAACGTCTTGCTCGTGTTCCTCCTATCGATAGACAATTAACCAGTCATTATTTTATGTTTACCTAATACCAATTATGGAAACCCATCACTTATTAGTTGACTCGTAACCGACGTATTGAACGTTCTGCCGTTGAATCTTATTACGTGTTTCGAGTGTTCCGACTTTCACCACGTTATATTATTACATTTTGCCATCATACTATAATATTCACTTTAATTTTCACACTTCTTTATTTTATTTTTTTGAAATTTCAACAATATGTCCATGTCAAAAAAAAGAAATATTAACAATTCATATGAATTGTTTGGTTATACATTTATTACTGAACGCAATGGTACGCAAAAACCACAATGTTTTATTTGCAGAAAAGTCCTTGCGAATGGAAGCATGAAACCAGCTAAACTCAAAGAACATTTGGTTTCATTGCATCCTCAACATATGTCAGATAATTCGGAAGTCTTTCTAACAAAAAAGACACGTTTTGAAAAATCAGGTACTTTATCTCAACTTGGATTTGTACCACCACAGAAACCATGTCTCGAGGCATCTTACAAAGTAGCGTACTGCAATGCTCGAAATAAAAAACCGCATACCATTGATGAATCACTAATAAAATCATGCGCATTAGAAATGGTAGAACTAGTTTGTGGTTTGGAACAACGAAAAAAAGTTGAAGCTTTTATACCTTTGTCAAATAATACTATTTATTCCAGGATCTCTGACATGTCAACTAACATTTTGGAACAAGTTCTTGCGGAATTAGATTTATCTCCTTTTCTATTTAGTATGCAATTGGACGAAAGTACTAACATCTCTCAATGCAGCCAATTATTAGTTTTTGTTCGTTATATATATTCCGGAACTAGTAAAGAAGAATTCTTATTTTGTCAACCACTTTTGAAAAATACAAAGGCAATTGAAGTATATGAAATGATAACTAATTTATTTTCCAAACATAAACTAAATTATAAAAAAAACTTGGTTCGATGTGCACCGATGGCGCTCCTGTGATGCTGGGTAAAACGTCTGGTTTGACGGCTTTGATAAAGAAGGAAATTCCTAACATCATCATCACTCATTGCTTTCTTCATAGACACGCTTTGGCATCAAAAACTCTACCAACGGATCTAAAAGAAATTATGACGACTGCAGTCAAAGTTGTTAATTTCATCAGATCTAGAGCTTTACATCACCGACTTTTCAAGGTTTTATGTCAAGAAATGGGAGCTGAACATGAAGTTCTTCTTTACTACACAGAAGTACGTTGTCTTTCCATAGGACAAGTTATGTAACGTTTGTATGAACTTCGCGAAGAAATTTCTTATTTTTTAATAGAAAGGCAAAGCTCACTCTCTAAACATTTCAATAATATTGAATTTATTCATGGATTGGCTTATTTGTCAGATATTTTTAGTCATTTGAATGAAATTAATACATTGATTCAAGGACAAGATGTTTCAACTATGGACACAGCCGAAAAAATAAGTTCATTTGTAAATAAAATTCTTCTGTGGAAAAGAAAATTGCAGTCAGATAATTTAGCAAACTTTCCAACAATTGAACAGAAACTTTCAAAAACCAATATTAATTTGACCAGCTCTATAAAAACACAAATTTATGAACATATTGATAAACTTGAAAATTTATTAAACGATTATTTGAATTTTATATATTCAAAAATAAACATATGGTTACATAATCCCTTTGTTGTGGACTTAAATTCAATTGATGATTCAGACCTGGTAAAAGATGAATTAATTGATTTAAGATCGAAAGAAATGACGCGTCAAGATTTTTAAACCAAAAGTGTAATTGAATTTTAGTGTACAATGATACAGGCTTATCCTCGAGCTGTATCCAGGGCAATGCAATTTTTTATTTCATTCGTCACTACATATCTCTGCGAGTCTGGATTTTCTTTAATGGCCATAATCAAAATAAAATCACGAAACCGATTGGACATCAAAGATGATATGCATGTTGCCCTGTCCAATAAAGTTCCAGATTTCAAGAAAATAATTATATCAAAACGACAACAAACCTCACACAAAAAATCTCTCTTATGCCGCTATGTCAGTAACTATGTACAAATGTAACTTAAAGTTTTTGTATTATCATTAAAAATAAATAAACGAAAAACTTAATTGTTTTTTTTTTTTTAGGGAGGGGGGATCCGTGGTTATACCTTTTACTTGAAAGGGGTCCATGATCCAAAAATGTTTAAGAACCCCTGCGCTAATATGTTAATTACGACAGAACAAAAAAAAATTTTCAATTATTTTCGAATGTCGATACCTACTTTTGATGACCTACTAAGAAAAGTAGAAATTAGTTTGACAAGGCAAGACACAACTATGAGAGCAAGCATAAATCCAAAAGAAAAATTAACCATCTATTTAAGGTAAGTTATATAGTTTTATTTCTGTACTTATTCATATTTTAATGAAAATAATAACTTTTAACAAAATATAATAAGTAATAAAATAATAATAATAATTAATATACTTAGCTCTAAATTATATCAGCAAAGTCGTATTCCTCGGGCTCTTGACTTGTGGTTGATATTACTGAAAGTGTTGCCGATATCACACTTTCTGGGCTAGCTGTTGATTGGTCTATGTTTATGTTCTGGAAATGTAATTAAGGTTGTTGAAGCAGTTGGGAGTAATATCCATAATTTTACCATAGATAATTTTGTTGCATAAGAGTTGGTGTTAGTAAATTGTGTTGATCATGGTATGCATATTGCGAGGTTTTTTTTTTAATATTTTGTAACAACGATATGACGCCTGCTTGGAATTCTAAAATTTGATCCTCATTAAGTAATGACATGCTAGGCACAAGGCCTTTGAAAAATGACATATGACATTTCTTCGTTCTTTGGTGTCTGTAATTGGTAATCGATAAATTTTAACATTTTTGCATCCAATTCACGCGTCCGATCTGACTTGCGCTTTTTTTGTATACCAGAAATACGTGGTTGGTTAGCTGGTGATTCATTAAGAAGGTTTTTTCCCTCTCATCAGTTTGGTTTGATCCTTTATTTTGTTCAATCGGACCATCCTCAGCACTTTCTTGGGTAGTTGTCGAGTCTATTATTTTTTTTAAAATACACATTTGATTATGGTACAAGTACAATCTTGATGGCTTAGCAGAAGATTCAGATCTTTTTTCATCTTTTTGTTTTTTGATCGATTTCATCCACGAATCTCTTGTTTGGGTCCATTTTTTCAAAACGATTTTACCTGGTTTAAATGATTTAAATGATAATTACATTTTTATACAAATATACTTATTTATTCTTAATTTTTTCTCTTGGGTATTTAGCGTCTGGGTGTTCATTTAAAGATCATCATTATTCCTATTGAATCGATATTTCAACAATAAGCTACATTGTAAGATAAGTAATAACAAATATATGGGCCAATCTACATAATGAGTTCATGCAATTACCAACTTAATCTACAGCCTGAGAACAAATATCGAATGGTTTTCAATCAAGAGCCAATTTTCCGCACTGTATTGGTGCTGTTGATGAAAAACATATACGAGTAAAAAAACTTTCAAATTGTGGATCGATGTATTTCAACTGCAAGAACTATTTTTCAATTATATTATTAGCCGTTGTAGATTCTGAATACCGGTTTATATATGTAAGTCCATGCTGATTCTTTTGACACCTTATCCTTATATATGTCTAATGTTTTATCCCACAATGCAGGTCTTGCTTCGATCAATGATATAAGCATATCTGTATTTATATCATCCATTGTATTTATATTATCCGTTCACATATAATTAAAAATTTAATAACTAATTGTAATTGAATTAAATTAAATTAGCTGTAATTAAAACACTTGTAATTTTAATAAATTGTAAAACACAAAAACGACTATATACTAGCAATTATTCGACAGTAGCACAGACGAAAAATGACGCACTATCGGTCAAAATATCGAATCGTCAGAACACACTGTCTATAAATGCATTGCCACAATAAGCCGAATCGGTTTTTCCACCGTACGATCGAAACCGATTTGCAGTGACAAAACTGAATGACAAAATCAACCTAATCGTTAATTTTACCGTATACAGTAAAATGCCGTATCGTCTGAAAATATGCATTTAAATTATATTGCCACTGGCTTATACGGTAAAATCAACGATACGGTAAAACTACCGATTTGGGATCCTGTGAATGGGCTCTAACGGTTGAACTGACGGCATGCAACAGAACAATGAATAGATTCTAGATAAAACAAGTCATTGGGAATTTCCCATAATATATCGGTAGCCACGATAAGTACACTCGTCGTCTACATTGTGTTCATCATCGAATTGGCGGCGTCTGGTTATCGATTAGTTATTACCAGAGCTCATAACTTATAGCTCTAAAAAAGGCTGTAATAAGGTTGTAATATATTCTAAAAAGTATTCAAATAAGCCTTTAAATATGCACTAAAAATACTAAAATACGCAAAAAAAAAACGTTTGTATACAAAAATTATTATTTATTATATTATTTTATTATTTTAGCTTCTATTATCAACCAAAAAAAAAAAAAAAAAATTAAATACTGAATTCACGAAACGAACTAGCATGCATACAGTACGAAAAATCGGAAACGACTTTTCAGCACAGAAAAAAAATAAAACTAAATGCACTGAGACCGCTGCAATTAATATAAAATAAATGAAATTTAGTTTAAATACTTCATTGACAATTGACACTTTGTATAGAAATCATGAAATAAAATCGATAATAGTTTGTGCTAAATGTAATGACAAACGTGTTTGCTGCAGTTGTAGATATATGCCGTGAAGCAACGCCGCAACATGTCTTCTAATTGGCTGATATTTTGTTTATCTTAAATTAAAAATACATTTTCGTCAACATAACTGCAAATGCAGTTAATGCAATTCAATACCATTTTACAGTTGTTGAATTGAGAAATAACAAAATATTGATCATGTTTCATTGACATTAAGATGTTTTCCTTAAAACTAATACTATTATAGGAAATTTTAATTATGGTATTCAATCACATTGATTCTAAGAAAATTAGCATTGATGTAAATATTGATTGCAATATATTTAAGGTAAAAGTAATTGGTTTTAAACCATTTTGTTGATAATTTAAGTACTATTTTTCATTAATTCAACGTTATAATTATGTGTAAACATTAAGATAACTTTTTTCGTTTTTAAGTCAGTTTAACATAAAACATAATATATTTTTTTCTTTATTTTAAAGAAAAATTAGTTATAAAACTAATGGATTTGTTAAAATTTGATTATATATTTCTATTCTTAAATTAAAGAAAATATTTTTAAATTAATTATATTATCATTGAAATGATGAAATCTGTCATACGTTTTAAGAAAACAAGAAAATAGTAAATCAATGTAATGAAATCATAGAAATTAAAACTGTATATTTCTTGAGTGTAAAGTTGTAGGTTTTTTTTCGTTTTATTTGTTTACATAACAATATCTGTATTTAGATTTTAAGTATCATGATTAGGACCGGGGTGAGACCGGACCGGACTGAAAATAATGCATTTGATCTGAGGACTGAACCGAACTACTCCCAAAAATTATTGAACAGAACAAAAAATAATTTTTGTATGTTAGGACCGTACTAGACCGGACCATGCAGAGCACTACTGCCACGTATAGGCCTCAAATTTCTCTACATTAAGTCATAACAACTTGCCATTGTCTTTAAAATCATCCTAAATCGTTATATGAGTTTTAAATTTAAATTTGTTATATCAGCACTTATTTCCGAGTTTTAAAAAATTTACGAGAAGTATTACCGTCATTAGTTATTCCTTTGCCTATATTATGAAAAAACAAAATTTAATAATAAAAATTATAATCTAAAATTGAATGTACTTATAATAAATAATTCCTTGTAAAACTACATCTACAAGAAGACCAATTTCTGTTCTAAATCGATCTTGGATATATTTTTATTTTATTTTTATATAAATAATTTTATCTTCAACTGACCGGACCTGTTCACAAATAACACGTTATAAAACGCATGTTTTTCATTTATACTAAATACCCATTGCTCGTTATAATCATTAATCATTGTACTAACTTGCCATTTTTTTTTAACTCCGATTTGTATGAAATGTATAATAGACATACGAAAAATCGTATATACGCATAAAGTTGTAATACTCGGGTTGTACACATAAACTTTTTGCTCAGGTAATATCATTCAGATCTTTTGGAAAACACTTACAGATATAGCATTATTGGTTTGATGAACCAATAATATTGAATATTAAATATTGAATTCTCAACCTCAAATATGTTTAAGGATCGTTTGTTAATTTTTGTGGGTTGCAAGACTTAACTAACTAGACTTAAATAAAACGTAAAATAATTTATTTAATAATAAATTGTAATAAAGGTTTGTGAAACTTACTTTTTCGTCTAACATAATGAAAATGAATGTGCTCTGTATTTGAAATTCAATGTCATTTTTAAAAATTTGAGTTTAAATCAACAACTTAATTTCTTCTTTGACAGCATTTACTTCTTCTATGTCGACTCAATAGTTTCCTTTTTAAAATCGAATTTTATCGGACGACAGTAATGGGTTGACGATAGACAAAGATTTTTCCATAAAACTACATTATTAGGATTGTCTACCTTTTTACATCTCAAATGTAAAGGAACCGGTGAAAACATAAAAATATCGGAGTCATCGTCATTAGATGCATGAAAAATTTGCTTAAATCGAGATTGACTACTGTTTCCATCACATCCCCATTTATATAATATTTCAAAATTGTTCATCGTTGAATCTATGGTATATCTGAAATTGAAAATATTCTCTGGATAGTGCGATCAACAAGGTGCTACAATTTAATTTTAAAAGAATATACTGTAATTTAAATATTTGGTGAATAGCATATTTTTTTTTGGCCGTTAAAACATTATCGTGTCTCGGGTAAACATTTCCTAGCTAAAAATACGTAAATACGTTCCTTAGCTGATTTACGAATATTGGTATTGCATATCGTAAAAATATTATTGTTGTTTCGTTAATTTATTATTTATGAAAAATGCTAAGGCCTCATCAAAAGAATATGGCATGATGGCATTGTCAATTGATAGAGAAGACATATATATTTTTTTAATTTTTAAGGCACGAATTTGAGAGAATAACGATTCATTTTCTATACTATAAACTGCTCGTTTTCCAAACTTATATAGTTTAGTTTTAGCAGCAAATACAATTTCACATACTAAAAAAGTGGAAAGCGCATACAAATGCATACAATGAAATAAATGAGTTACTTGGATTTTTTTTTAAATGTGGAAGGAATTGACGATGATATTTTACGAGAAAAATTAAAGCAATTAGTAAATATTTATAGTGCTTATAACCGGAATTTGAGAATGAGATTATTCAATTTTAAAACAATAATGAAGTATTTTTCAGAAGATGAAAAATTATCTATGCTCAGTTTTCTTGAAGTATTAACAGTATCAAAGTTAAACGATTCATTTCCCATTGTTAGTAGCTTTAAAACTTTTTATATTTAGGGCGGTTGGAAGTAGCGTATTTATTTCATGTTGTAGACCTAAAAGCCTGACAAAATTACGCATATTTAAAATCATCATAATTGAAATCTGTAAAAATATTTGAGTGAATTAACCTTTTTGCTAGGTTAATGTGGAAACCGATTTTTGATATTTATTTAAAAATTGTCTTTAAATCTTATTTGAGTTTCTCAATTTTTTTTTTAATTTTTAGATTTACTTCAGTGCCTTTTTTTAAGAATGTTAAACAATGATTCTAAAATCGACTTCCACAATAACCCAGAAAAAAGGTTGATTAACTCAAATCTTTTTATAGAATTAAAATCCGATCATTTTGAGTTGACGTTTTTTTGTCAGGCTTGATTAATTCTCAGAGTTTCTTCATCGAAACAAAATATTTTATTTCATCAAATGTTATGACATGTGTAGGCGCGTGCAAACCATTAATTGTTTCACCGAAACGTTTAATGCCGGCGCGCAATGCCAGCCACCTGCAAACCGATATTATATAGATCCCTATATAGTTTTATTGTGAATTCAAATAAATTGTATTACCTATATTTATAATTTGGTATATTTACTGTAATGATTTTTACACATACTGTACGGTTGCAGTTACTTACGGATTGAGTCGATACTTATTATTTACTAGCTTAATAACTCGGCTTCACACGGAACATTCTTGGCCGTGACATAGATTTTAATGGATTATTACTTTACACTATTTAAAACCAAGTTCAGTGTAACTGTTGATGGTAATAAAACAAACGAGAGTTCAAATGAATCAGTATAGTAATTTTGGTAATACGTTGAATTACCTCTAAATTACCGTATTTGCTGGTTCCAATGTTTTTTAAAATCCCTTCTTATTGCATGTATTGAATATTGGAGAGACCATCATGTCAAATTTCGAGTTCATATAGTTTTGAGAGTAGCGATGATCAATGAGGAGTAACAACTGACGTCCATTGAGAAAATTATGAGTGTTAAATTTTTTTTGGGTGTTACCATTGAACCTATATATTTTAAGTATATATCACCCGAAATAACGGTTGAAATATTAATTTGTTATATTTTATAATAAGTAAATATTAAATATAGCCATGTCTATCACGCCTTGCTGTACTGTTTACGATATTTAAGCATATACTAATATCCTTACAACAATGTTAAATTTATTTTGGATTATTATTTTTTTATTTATTCATTTTATTGAGAAAAGTTTGACAATTCGAGGTTTCAAATAAATGCTATTTATTAAAGTGTATTTGGATTACACAATATTTTTTGTTTTTCCTTTTGTAGTGCGTACACAAATAAATCAGAAGGTTTTCTAACGTGTGAGCAGGCCACACACAGTTATCCATGTGAGAAGCATGAATTTTCAAAATCCAGTTCACATATTCTTTTAATTGTCCTTTTAATTTGTTAATGATCATTGCAAAAGCAAGTCGCACTGGAAACTACAAAAGTTTGAATTCTTATTGCTTATCTGTTGGAGTCATTGGGATGCGTGGTTTAGTACATGATCACCTTTAATGTATCATTTGTTTATTTATGTTGATATAATGATTTGCCTATATATTTTAAAGTTTTAATAAGTTATTGTTTAATTAACTCAAAAATGTATAAAAAGGATGTTTATATAATTTATTCTGTTAAAAAGTTAGATGTCATAGAAAATAAAAGACTGGTTTCAATTTTATTTGTTTATTAATATATAAGTTTTTTTAATATATATGTTTATATTATTTTAATATTCTTTGTATATTAGTCAATAGTTGTGTTTCTTCAACATCATTTTCAACACATTCAATTATTTATTTATTCTAAATTAACGTAAGATTAATATTGTCTATTGAAAAAACTATAAGATTCACATAAACATAAATTCAAATGCGGCTCTAAATTGTGCGGTGTTAATACCGTCGCACGCCCGCGTGTGTAACTGCAAAATGCGCGCCCGCTCGAAGGTTAAATTTTTCGTTTAAAATGATGGCTTCGATTATGTTGGTATACAGTTTAGTAACTTACATAATTCTTAATCGGTGATTATTAAAATCAGCATATAAACAAATCAAATATTTCATAGGTAAACAAAAATTGAAAAATGTATGCATCCAGTCTAAAACTGTTTCGACCTTTAAATATGTGATTTTCGAAAAATCCTTTCTTATTACCCAGTGAAAGACTGTTCCAAATTTCAGGTGCGTACATTGAATAGTTTTGAGATTCAGCGATAAGTCAGTGGTATTTGGATTTTATATTCCTACTATATATATAATATAATATGAGTATTGGTGTACGCTGAAATTATTTTTATCGATAAACTTCTTAGAACAATTATTCTTATATACACGACGACGATGACGGACAAAAAAATAGTTTGCAGGTAGCTGGAAACCAGCGGGCCACCGTGCCGCATAATACGTATTGGCGGTGAATAATTATAATTGTTAATTACTTCACTAAAACAACATTTTTGAAAATCCTTTCTTATTGCCCGGTGAAAATATGAGAAGAACGTCTATTCCAAAATTCAAGTCAATACGTTGCGTAATTTTTAAAATACAACGATCAGTGAGTGAGTGGTATTTGGATTTTATATGTATAGATTACTTGTAGGAGCCACATCTAACGTTTAGTTTCAAACATTTTTGTGCATTGTTACTTGATTTTATATGGATTCATTACTTCTAGAAATAAAAGATAAACTTTTTTTTACAAAATTTGGCAACCGGTGATTCTCACACTCGAATTGCAAATGCGTTATACTTATTAATTATTATGAATTGATATATAATAATAATAATAATAATAATATTGAATAATATTATATATCTTGCGGCGTATAAACGACGACGGTAATGACAGTCCGTTTGCTGATAAAGTCGGAACGTATTATTTCTGGGAAGTTACACACACACTAATAATTGTTTACTAACGCACATAACTCACAAGGCATAACATCACGCGTATAAGGTATTGTCTATACTCAACCCCTTAAAAAATGTCCGCTTCCAACCCCCTTAAACCATGTTCAAATACTAGCGGAGAAAGATCCTTCTCAGTTTTAAAAAGAGTCAAGAACTACCAGAAAACATAATTATCTAATGAAAATATGTCATAGTTGTCTCTAATATCTATTGTAAATATTTTCCTAAAAAGTATAGGTTGGAAGGAACGATATTATTAAAGAGTTTGCTACACAGAAAGCTCAAAAATAGTTGTAAATGTTTTATATTGAATAAATTTGTATTAAAATGTTTATATTTAGTACCTACTAAGGTCTATAAATTTAAAAACTACCGGTGTTACAATATGTTTATAAATATAAATTAATTAACTATGTTGTTACTTGTTGTACCTATATATATATTTTTTGGTTTATGGAGGGGGTTGAAGGGCGGAATTTTAAAATCTGCACCTATGCGACAAATTTGTTAATCCTGCACTGTTTACAATAAATCCTTGCAATATTTTTTTGTTTCCTTATAATTTCCTTACATTAAGAACACAATTTTAAAAAGGCCTATGGGGGGATCTGACCCCCACATCCCCTCCTTGTATACACCCCTGACTACAATGAAAAATAACAATATAACACTGTTAAATGTTAAATGGCGCTTTGGTTAGGCAATTCAGGTACATTCATGGTGGTAAATAATTTTACATGGAATTTCTGTCTTCTTATCTTTGTGTTCATAAACAAATTTAATATTTTAATTTTTCTCTTATTAAAATCCTGCGCAAAAATCACCGAAAACTAGTATTTGATTGTATTAATATTATTGTTAAATGGTAATGCACACTGAAAATATCTATAGCTAAAATATATAACAAATTTATTCGACAGAGTTATATGAATATTTATTTCTCTCAAATATTGAATAATATCGATAGTAATTCAGGTAATTCATTTTTGTAAATTGTCCGGATTTTAAAAACATATTTTTTCCATTCATTTTAATAATTAATATATTTTACATTCATGGAAATTTTCGAACAAGGAAAAACTTAGTCAAATGCATAAGGGCTAATAACTAGTGCAACATTTAAGACATATTATTTTTAGTTAATTATCATACATATATAAATATACACATATTGATCTAATAAGCTATTGTGAACATTATTAATATTTATTTTAATTATTATTCAATTTCATCACAGAATACATCACCATTGTTAAACTAATACATTTCTCGTTTACCTCACAATCTCTAACTATGATTAATGTAGTACATACAATATAATAATATTACATCAATAATGAGTTGCGATTATTAACAGGTAAATATACAAGGTTAAACTACACATAATATTTCATATTTATTCATGCGGCAATGTAAAAATGAGATAAGCAGGTACAATAAATATGATACAGTATACAACAATTGATAGTATAATATGTTTATATAATTATTCATACAATAGCAAGTATAACAAACATAGAACTGAAATTTTCTATCACCTATATTGATATTTATATCATAATATTCTTTATATATTATATTCTCACGAATGCAATAATATGTAGTAAATGTTCTGTGCTATATTTAGATAAATAATAAACCCACTGACCGATAATACCAAACCTTTTTCGACCTAAATTCAATGACAAATACATTCTATAATAGAATCTTGATTCTGAGAAATCTTACCAGCCCGTGTGTTATGACAGCTTTCTGCTTAATTGCGCAAGTTTTGGTTGATGAGTACACGACACGAAGCTGTTGAGTTTCACGGATAGCAAATCAAAATTAACGCAAGTACACTACGACTTTTCAACCCACCACCTACTACTGACATTAAGCTACGGAATTTTCCGTAAAAACATTCTGACAAAACAAATACAAAAATGAAAACGGTGTGATGGAAAAGTGAAGTATTTACAAAAGTATAATGTTCGAAGTCAAATAAATAATATATATTTAAGACATATTGAATTTATATCACGGGAAGAAGCATTATCTTACAAAAAAAATATATTTATAATAGTTATAATAATAATAAAATGCGATGTAGATAAGCGTAGTAATAATGTATATATCGTATACATGAATACGATCGCATAAACGAGACATAGTTAAATAGATACATAATGATAAAATCAATAATAATTATAATATAAAAACAATATAAACACTCTCATAATGCGACGAAATATATATATATATATATACATACACGTATTGGACGCCACCGTCGCGACACACGTGTAAAGTATATACGAGTATTGATAAACGTGTGTCACGCGAAGAAGTAAAACATTTTAAAGTTTAAACCAACATCAATGTAAAATAACAATAGTGTTGTTAGTGTTGTACCGGTATTGGTGTTGCTTCCACTGCGTCGATTCACAGGAATCCCATGTCCAAAGCATTGTATAGAGCCCGCAGATCACTGTGTCCAGATACTCGCCAGAACGGAAAGTTCATCTGTCCGATACAGAAAACAAACGAATAAATATAACACATTCGACACGCGACACACGCGCCGTTTCTCAACCAAGTGACCATCGGATAGAACGTAAAACGATCGTTTTATCGCGTGATACATCAATAACTCGATCAAAATGTTGAGCAACGTAAAACTTAAATTGTGTACATCCAGTACCTGACGAGCAGCTCGCTCCTCCTCAGCCCCGTCTCCAATCACCACGTAAGTGCACTTCCGACCGTATCGCTGCACCACTCGGTCGAAACACGATTCCTTGGACGAGCCCGCAGCCGTCGTCGCCGCAGCCGCGGTTCCGCTTCCCGATTTGCTGCCGCCCGTCGACGGACCACCGCCGCCACCCCCAGCGGCCGAGTAAACGTTTTCCACTGAAAAATGCGGCCCCAACCCGTACAGGAGCAGCTTGGCCAACGCAGGGATCAGATGGGTGGTGGTGACCAGCACGTTGACGCAATTGGGCCTGCAACGAGAAGCGTTCGGATCAAAATGAAACAATATGACGAAACCGGTCGGACAGTGTTCGGGTGCAACGCACCAGGAAGGTCGGGTTTCGTGTACAAACAGATTGTGCGGAATGCATTTTTGACCATTTCAATAAAATTACGAAAACCCATACCTCGAGTTGATGACGTTCAAGCACTTGACGGCCATCGTAAGCCAATCGTCCGTGTGCAGTTCGATATCGGCCCGGAGTTGAAGCCACGCGTCCCGTTTGCGGGGTCCCAAAAGCCCTGCGGAAAGAAGAATATCGAATAAAAACAAATTCTCAACTAAACACAGGACAAGATGAGAATCGAAAGAAAGAAAAAAATCACAGTCAATTCTGTTACCTCCGACGGAGTTTCGGTACTGGTTATACAGCTCCTTAACTCGGCGGTACCGGAACGCCAATTTTCGCATCCAGTCCACTCCACCACCACCGCCTCCACCGCGTATGCTCCCGGTGCCTCTCAGACCATTGCCGGACGATGATGTCGAATTAGCGATGGAAGTTCCACCGGCGGGGCTCATCATTTGATGGTGTTGCTGTTGCTGATGGTGCTGGTATGGCTGCTGGTACTGGTGGTGCTGTTGCTGGTACTGGTGCTGCTGATGGTTGTTGCTACTATTGCTGGAGCTCCCGGAGTTGTTGAAGTGGTGCTGGTTGATAAAGTGGTGCTGTTGTTGCTGCGCATTGACATTGGATGCAGAAAATCCATCCGCACCGAAATCATAACCCGAAAGGTCTTGACCATTGTCGTCGGACGCGGCGTCGTCGATGTGCTGCGCCTGATCACCACCACCGCACTCCTAGACGAAAATCGCAAATACCTATTATTTATTTATGAACGTAAAAAAAAAACGGTCGTTTGATCATGATCTGTAGTATACCTCAATCTCGTTGAAAAAAAAGCTCTGGTCGGCCAGCGTGAAAATCATCTCTTCCATTCGGTAACCAAGTGGCTGCATTACACGTTGGTCCTAAATACAAATATAAATAAAAAACTGAAAACTACTTTAATTGCAATTTTGGGGAAGGTTTGTACCGTATACTTCGAAAATATGGTTAAAAATAATAAAAATCCGATCAGTAGACATCATATTGACTATTTTAATACAAAAGTATCTAGTTATATGTACAATTCATTGAATAAAAGTCACAACCGAGAATATTCGGATGCTCAAAATGCTTTTATTTTCCATTAATTGTCGACTAACAAATTATCAATGACTAAAAACGAATACCACTCAATGGAAATCCAATTTAGGTAATAAATATTGTAGCGACGACCAATAATGGGTGATTAGTATAACAAGAACACTCTAGAATCATTAACGCCACACACATTCAGTTAAAATCGAGTGATTTGACGGCACAGTTATATTTAAACAGATAAATCATACGTGTGTAGATCAATACTAGGTAGATTTTAAAACTATGCAGTTGATCGAAAATAAATTTAAGAAACCCATTGATAAAACTGTAGCAATTAAACTATACAGTTAAGACGATGCGTGTCTAGACAAGCAATGCAAAACTGTACAGTTCTTAATTTTACTAGTTTGGCGGTGGAGTAAGATTCTTGTTTTAATTTATTCAAAATTAAGTTAGTTAATAAGTTTTTAATAATTATTAAAATTGTATATCAACGTATATAACCGCTTTGAAAATTATAACAACAAAACTACATAAGTGGGCGGAAGAATAATTCATTGAAATTTATCATTCCAAACAGTGTCTTTAGAAAGTTTAACAAAAATAATCAAGATCTAAAAAAAAAAAAAAAGATGCCGCGTATTCAAAACTAATTTTGAAATTACATGAAATAAAAACGTCCATTACCCTGTCCCCCGCCATTCAAAAATGTGTGATTTTTTTTCATGTTTATAATTAGTACGTAATTTGTATGAATTTATACGACCATTTTACCAATTTTTTTGATCAGCAAAGTGTTATATTAACAAAATATAAAATATTTTTAGAATAATTCTGTAAAAAAATCACACATATCTTGATGAGGGGGGGGGACAGGGTAATGGACGTGAAATAGAATCTGATGTAAATAAAGAGTCAGTCATGAAAATAAATAAACAATATACGTTGTACCTATAAAAATTAATTTAAAATAGTTATAACATGAAAATCTGGATTGAGTTAAATAGATTTTATGAGCAAAGTTAATAATTGTAGAATATTTAAGAGATTCATATGTTCTTCCGGTCGCTAAGAATTTTAAAGTCGCTATCAATCTTTTGTGAGGCGATATAGCAGCCCTCATGAGTGTTTTGTTTTTGAATTAGTGGGGTAACTAAAGAAAGAACATCCAAACAGGTATCCTTAAATATTCATCCGTAAATAATTTTTAAAATCGTTTGTTATAATTCTCAATTATAAATAAATAAATTTATTATAAATTAATTCAACAAATTTGTATGTGTGTACTCACTTATTTTTAGTAACCATTGTTAACACCATAAGTTACTTTTTTTTACGTATTTTATTTTTTTAAATAAATATTAACCCGACTGTTACGAGAGCGTCATTAATCGCCGCCATGTAGTTGTTTGATTAATAAGACTACTACAATTTATTCCGATTGTACAGTAAAATCGTTTAGTTTTAATTGAGCATGTGTATGTTAACCATTAAAACTATTTATCAGTCAAATCGCTCAATTTTAACTGAACGTGTGTGGCCCCCTTTAAAAATCACCGAAAATAATCGAGAGCGTTATCGCCTCTACACATACCAGTCGAACAGCCGTTGTCCGACTTATCTACACCACGCGATACACAACTACTATATTTCACTACTACAAGGTGTTCCGAATATTATTATTTATAATTCTTATGATTGTACGCGTATTTGTGTCATTAATTATTATTCATAAAATAAATATCCATCACCGACAATTACAGCGTGTTCGTTAACATTCTACTAAGATACGCGGTATGATTTATGGGTATTGGGTATAAACGGGAACAATCGATCGTTTTCATTTTCAAAACGATTAATTAATTAATTAACTATCGATATTTACATTTTAATTATTTCAAATCATAATCGATATACTACGGCTAACTATTTCGATTTTTCTTCCGTTTCGAATTTTGGATTTTTAAATGTTTCTGCCTTACGAGCTTTTCTGTCACAACATTTTTTATTCAGTCACTTTTGGTATGTATTATTATAACGCATCGTACACTGCACCGCAACGTACACGGGTACGCTATCGACCATTCGGGTGAAAGTAAACGTAAGAGACACCCGTTTACGTGCGAGTACATATGATATAACCAGTGCTAGAATTTGCAAGGCCCTGGGCAAAATTAATGTTGGGTCTTATAATTTACATTAATAAAATATTTTAAGTTCAGTTAAATCAGAACCGCGGGGCCTTAATTATAATTAAAGGCGCGGGGCCCTGGGCAATTGCCCCTATTACCCATCCTCTCGCGCCGTCCCTGAATATAACCATTGCGTCGTACCTTGCCATGGGCCGCCGCGTAGCCGCCCGTCAACAGCGAGTTGAACACGATAATCGTTTCATCCAAGTCCCATATGAACACCCTGTCCAGAGGTGGGCTCTGCTGCTGTTCTGAGGCCACGGTCGTCGCCGGAGTAGTAGGTGGGCCACTACCTCCGCTGCCGAACTGCTGCTGCTGCTGTTGCAAGTGCGAGTGATGGTGCGGATGTGTGTGATGCGGGTGCAACAATAACGGTGACTGCTGTTGCTGCTGCTGAAGGGCTGCCGTGGACGCACCCGAAACACCTCCAGTCACAGTGGTCGTGGCCACTCTGCGACCTCGGCCACGACCTCCACCGCCGCAGCGACCGGCTGTTCCGCCGCCGGTACCGCCAGTGTCGTTTATCGTCGCCGACACAGCTGTCCGCCTGGACTTGACCACCGGCGGTGAAGATAACACTCCACCCGACGTCGGATCCGCCGCTGCCGCTGCTACTGCTGCTCTTAGTTGTTGTAAAGCCGGAGTAGGAGGGCTATCTGTAGTATGCGATAAGATAATAGTGAAAACGTGAACGCGTGATAACGTGTTGAACAAACGTCTTAATTAATACTAGTCGTTTTTTTTTTTTTTGGTTGTACAAAATAGTTATTTCAAAACTAAGTGTTAACTAAGATTAATCGAAACTTTAGAACCTCCAGTAATTGAAACTTAATAAAAAAATATTCCTAAAAAAATAAAATCGGTTTAACATAATATTTATAATCATGAGCGTTCAATGTGCATTTAATATAAATCTATCATAATTGCTATAGAAGATATAACTTTACGTTATGACGTAAAATGTATAATATTATGCATACAGTATCACCATGTTGACCCAAATTTTTTGCGCACACTACACATCATTTATTACACTGAACTTGATAAAATCAATGTGTAATAAAAATATAAATTATATCATTCATTAATATACAACCCATGTGATTCTTATAATACATAAACTGAGTTCTAATTTACATTGATATAGATTTATGGATTACTGTCTTGCCAAACTTCTAAGTTAATATAAATAATTCAGTTTTTAAAACTGTAATCAAATTACTGAATTTAAAATAAATTAATACTAAAATTAATAAAAAAAATGTTCGTTATTGCTTAAAAAAAATCAGTATGAAAAACATTATTAAATGATTGAGTCATATGGATTATGGTATTCTCAAATCATTTAAGTACAAAGTTACATATGTTATCAAAATAAATATAAAAGTAAATTGTACGAAATATAACGATATTTTCTAGTTTTATTATCTATTTTCAAAAAATAAGTCATTATTTTAAGCTTTCTGTTATCACTAGAGTAGGTAGCTTTCGGATCGAACATCTGTTGAGATTTAAAATCTTAAGTAACATATAAATATAGCTCTTAAATATAATGTAAAAATTAGCACGAACTAAACTAAAACTACCGATTAACTGTGTTCAATCAGTCGAGTGATTTTAAAACAGTGCTTAGCTCAAAACTTAATTGACTCCCAAAATTGAATAGTTCTGCTGATTATCATTAAAGTAACGACAAACTTTGATTTGAGTACAAAAACATGTTAAATACTAACCAGGTGCTGCTGGTAGCGGAGGTAGAGTGGGTGTGCCACCACCTATCACCATCATTTGGTGATGGTGCTGCTGCATGTCAAGTTGCTGATGCTGTGTTACCGAACTTGACCCCACTGGTGGCAGTAACATGTGCTGTTGTTGCTGTTGGTGATGGCCTCCATGCAGATGACCACCGGGATGGCTTTGGCTGCCACCACCATAGAGCGCTGCTGCAGCGGCATACGCGGCTGCTGAGGCGGCTGCAGCGGCCGCGGCGGCCGACGTTGACGTTGAATATCCGCCGTCACCGGTGGCGGCCGAGCTGACTATGTTTTCGTCGTCATCTTCGCCACCACCGTCGTTGACTACATGCTGTTGGAGCTGCTGCAGGTGGTGGTGGTGGTGATGGTGTTGCTGCTGCTGCTGCTGTTGTTGCTGCTGGTGATAGTGCGAATGAACAAGATTGGCCGCCGTCACAGCCGGTGAAAACTGTTGCCGCTGCTGTTGCTGCTGGAGATACTGCGGGTGATGTAGGTGTGCCGAAGGAAATTGCTGATGTTGCTGTTGGGTCTGTAGGTGATGGTGAGCCGCGGTGGTAGAGAGTTCATGATGGTGATGGTGAGGGTGCTGGTGTTCGACCAGATGCTGCTGCTGCAGCTGCAGGTGATGATGGTGGTGATGGTGGTGTCGTGATAAGTCTTCGTGTTGTTGCTGTTGCTGGTGCTGCTGTAATAGTTGGTGGTGTTGTTGCTGTTGTTGGTGCTGGTGCTGGTGGTGCAACTGGAGTTGTAGCTGCAGATCACCACCGATTTGCTGCTGCTGTTGGTCGTGTAGCAGTAATGGTAATGGTGGTGCTGGTGGTGGTATTGCCGTCCCAGACGAATGATGATGTTGGCCACTGTCTCCGCTGTAATAGCTGCTGCCGGTCTGGTGTTGTGATGGCAGTGTGTGTGGATGATGCTGTTGTTGCTGTTGCTGGTGATGTAGAAGGAGTAAATGGTGGTGATGATGTGGGTGAAGGTGACTTCCGCCTATCATATCGGGAAGACCTGCCGATGTAGCAGTAGATGTATATCCATCACTGACGCCACTGTAACCGATCCCGGTGGTCGTCGTCGTCATATCGTAATCATCCTACATAAAAAACACGTACACAATTAATTGTTATTAAACATTGTCTTTCGGCAATACATTTTTAATTTATGATTTATATTCACGTATTAACTATTAAGTCCGTACCAACAATTAAATTATTTTAGAAAATGTTTTTGGTGCGTTTGTTTGGTCACGGCAGTGTTAAAATAAGGGTTTACGGTTGAGTATATTAGAATTTTTTTTTTTTTTTAGCATCCAATAGATAAAATATATAATTTAAACACATGATTTTTACAATGAGAATATTATATGGTGTGAAAACAAATTAAAGAATAAAAATAACAACCATAAACGAAAAAAAAAATTGTTTTATAATTACAATTTTTGAACATATACCAGCTATTATTCTTTAGTAGCCGTAAGGCTATATATGAAGTCATGTTTTACAAATCGCAAATATTACCAAAATTTGTGTTTATCATTTCGCTTAGAATTAAATATTATTAAATTAATATATTGATTTTAAATTTACTTATTAGAAATTCTTAATCGTCGCTTTATATAACATTAAAAAAAAATGTAATTTAGTTGGCTCTTTCTATAGTTTTATGTTAAGTTTGTACTCGTATTCTAAATAAATAAAATAAATATGTTTTAGTAAAATTCAAAATTGTCTACATATTCGAAAAAAATGTGTTCACTGCTGATGATTGAGGTGCCCTCAAAAGTAATTATTATTTTAAAAACTAGTCTACACTACTGCTAGTTTCAATGCTTCAGAACATTTAAATGGTTTGTAGGGTATCGACTGCGCAGACTAGTTAAATATCGCAGAACAAATCAATAACTTTGGTGGAAAAAATTTTAAATAAACGACCCGGGAGCAGATTTATAGTGTGACCAGACATTTACTGAACAGTCAGCCGGTACATTATAATATCGAGTGAACACTAACCTGTTGCTGCTGTTCGGTAGAGGTGGCGCTAGTGTTTATGGACGGCATGGCCACCGTTGGCGGCGGTGGGGTCGATGAAGACGACGGCGAAGCGGCCGGATCGACTTTGATTGTTAACTGCACCGGTGGTGCCGGTGGTGATGTCGGTGTTTGTGGTGATTCACCACCGGCAGTCGTGGACGGCTGAGCCGTATCCATCATTATCATCATGTCCACATCGTCATTGCCACCACCGCCGCCGCCGCCACCGCCGCCAGTGCTGTCCGTTGTCGTCGTGGTAGTCGTATCACCGCCTCCGCCACCGTCGTCAATGTCCGTTTCGTCGTCGTCGTCGTCGTCGTTGTCGCCGTCGGCGTCGTCGTCGTCGTCGTCTTCGTCTGTATCGTTCAACAAACGGTTCGTGTTCGACCCGTTTCGCTGCTGTTGATGACGACGACGCTGGCGATGGCCCTGGTCGTCTTCGTCGTCACCGTGACGTTCCTGTTGCTGTTGCTGTTGCTGCTGCTGCTGCTGCTGGTGATTATGATGGTGGTGGTGGTGCATCCGCTGTCTGCTCGTCCGTTGGTGATCGTCGTCGTCGGCGACGACGTCTCTCTGTTTCAGCTGCTGCTGCTGCTGCACCAGCTGAAGATCAAAGTCGTCGCGCATCCGACCGGACCCAGAGCCTGCCGCAACGCCGGTCGACCACTGCGGTACACAGGACTACTGCCCGACAACGAACGAACCTGCAAACAACACGGTCATCAGTACACACGCGAGCGCGTGGACACGGGTTGAAGAACTGCCCACGGCTCTCGTTGCGTTCGCCGCGATAAGGGTACGCGCGCGTGTAACGTGGCCGCCGGAAACGCAGCCGGACACCGGAAGGGAAAACATGTACGGTATCGCGTAAATCGCATTAAACAGCTCGGCGACGGCGGAAGTCTGCGATAAGTGCATCGGGAATGTAAGCGGATTACGACGTGCACGCGCAGGAAAAGAAAGATTACGCGCGGCGCGTGTGCACTACTATCAACATTATACCTATGCTACGATTACGGTGAACGTAGATTGCACAACCAATCTTATCGTGGTCGGCTGCAGCGTGCAGCAACACTGACGTCGTCAACGGTGATCAGAATTTCATCGTACATATGCGAAGAACGTGATCGCCACGGTTCACTCGGCAGAAACAATAGCGAGTCGAAACGTCGAACGATTACAAATCAAATCAATAGACATGTATTCTTTTATACGAGCATGTTCCTAATTGTTTATGAAAATAAAGGCATTTAAAAAATCAAAAAAAAAATCAGTAGTGATCGTTGTACGTATCAGAACAAGCAATACTATTTAGTAGAATAATTAAATCCCAAAGAAATGTATAATTATTTCTATGTGAGCGTGTACGTATTAATAACAGAGTACCTATATGCATTTCCGTATTACACGAGATGTTTACTGTTAAAACTTCAACAGTAATTCGGCTGATAAGTGTATACTTAGATTTGCATATTTTCGACTATTTAGTACATTTTTATATACGTTTATTTTTAAAATATCGAAATCGAATTATCTATTTCATTAATTTTTATGTTATTTATGTACATCCCGTTTTTGAGAAATATAATATGATTCCTTATTTTTTACAGCAGTTGTTATTTACTTTTCATTATCAGTTTGTGATACTTCAGTATTTATAACATTTAGCATAATATTATGAGATAATATTGTGTACATTTTAATCAGTATGATAGTATCTAAATTCTAGTCTTTAATTATTAAGTGTTGTCAGTATCTCTCATGCTGTTTTCATAAATATTTAAAATATTATGAAGTATAAGGTGTATTCTTAGTAAATAACTAATATGTTATGATTGTCTGTGTTAAAAAATGTACAATTGGGTATACATTGTTTTTCAAAACAATGTAAGAAATATTTTTCTGTACGTATAAATTTTGTTTATAATTATTTATAATCTCAACCATCATCAAGACACAAACAACTGTAGAGTTGAATCTAATAACACATTTTATTTCAATATTATTATTAAGCTATTCAAATAAAATATTATTTAACTATTTAATGAAATACGTAACACCAACATTTTTTTCAAAAGTACCGTCTTATTTTTTTAATATAGTAGTCAAGACCAAGCATCCACATAACAGTTTCTAGTTGTTTAATAAATAATATTATTCAAATCTATTAAAATAATATGCCCAAAATAATTATTCATCTCGAGTGTCATGATGTTTGTCGAAAAATTGTTTATCCTTTTGTAATTTACGTATCTAAAGCTAAAAGACTTGAGCGTATTTATTAAAACGACGACGTGCGAGTTGATCGAGTTAGAAATATTAAACCAAAATAATAATAGTCCTTAATTGTTCGATCTCGAAGTGTATCTTCACTTGAAAAGTAAACGATATCGTTGCCAATGGACCATGTGCACTTTTCGTTTCGGGTTTCTCGAAAACCTTTCAATCAAACATACACACACACACACACACACACACACACACACACACACACACAAAGACTGTCGAGTGCCCGGTTAGAGGACTATTATCGTTTTAAAGCGCACGCGTGACACGATTTCTGATCTCGCCCTTTTTCCGTTGTTATATCCGTAAGTATAACATGCTATGTTTAAGCTATACCCAAGAAATATCCAACAAAACACGGTCATCGTAACTGCTCGACTAGTCGCCTCCCCTCCCCACCTACTCCCACCAGTGAAAACGACCGGCAACGGAATCGTATGCGAAAGGAAAGCGTGTGCGCTAAACGAAAGAAGTGAGAAACAAAACGAAAAAACAAAAAGCGAACGAGAGGGAGAAAATGTGACGATTCCGCCGATACAGGCGATGGGCCCACACACGCGGGCACCGCGACGACCACACGACAACGCGATGATGATGTTATCGGTGCGCATACATCACCGCTCAGACCAGTGGCAGGGTGGGTAAGGTGACACGCGTCGTCGTCGAACCGGGTTTCTCGTCGTCGTCTTATTCGTTATTTTTTACGTATTTAACGCGTAAAAATTATAGTAAAAAAAAAAAAATTCCATGCGTTCGACGGCGGCAGTCGGTTTTTTTCTACACCACCGCGGTCGCACACACGTCCAGGTTTTGTATAGGCACACGAGAGGGGAAAGCGGTATTATGTGTAGGTTTATCCTATGACAAAAAAAAATAAAAAATAAAACCAGATAAACACTCGTCGAACTAAGGTTTTTTATTTTATTTTTTTATTTTTATATAATTTCTGTCGTCGTCATTTGTTTTTCGGTATTTATTCCGTGTACAGAGCTCATGCCGCCACTGCCACCGCTGTCACGTGTACACAAAAGTGGGTTAAAAAAAAAAAAAAAAAAAAACTAAATAAATAATATGAAAACAACAAATTTAGTGAAACAAAGCTTGTTCTAAGTATTTAAAAAACAGCATTTTTTGCTTATTCCCACCCAACATGAACAAACTCGCACGCTCTGAAGTTACTAGTAATCGTTGTCATTATTATTGTATATTATTATTATCATTATTATTGTTATTATTATTATTATTATTATTATTATTATTATTATTATTTCTTTTTCTTGAATGCCTTCTAAAAATGCTTATCCGCATTTTATTATTTTTTATAATTCAACTGGGAATTAAAATATTCAATAATATTTAAAAAAAAACAACTAACATCTAATTGTGCGGAGTACATAGTCTGATATCTAACTTCATAATTATTTTTAATAATATAAAAGAAGTTTTGACTGAAAAAATATCTTTTTAACCAACTAATTTCTGTGATTTAATGTTGTTCTTCTAATACCGGGGTCACACACATAATTATTCATGCACTTGTTTTCAATCAAAACAATGCGGTTGTCGTATTATCAATATTCATTAAAACTATTATCGAAGGAGATCATTAATCCAAATACTTAACGTAAATATAGCTTACAAGTTTACAACGAATAATAGTTTCATTCATTAATATAAATTTTATTTAAAAAAAATGTTTACAAAATCTGAAAACTGTTGAAATTTGTAACAATTACTTATTATGCATTATAGATTCTGCATACAGCAGGGAATGTGTTAGTCTTACAATTGTTGCTGATTTTTTCTATACAAATTATTTTCCATTTAATCAACCTGTACCAAAATTCATAGTAGTGATTTTTTTTTCAATAAAAAATTGATCTCAAATAGCCATTTAAGTTTAACGGCAAAATATGATGTTACAGTTTATTTAGAATTTTTTAAAAGGAAAACTGAACAGACATTTAAAACAATGTTAAATTGTGTTTACAATCGTTTGTTTATAGTTATCTAAATTAAATAAAAAGCCTTGTGTTTAATCGCTTGAAAACTGTATATAAGCCTAAAAACCAGCTTTATTACTTGAAACCTAATGCTAGAAAATCGATATCGTTACTCGTTCAATTTTATTATTGATTATTTATATTTTTATAAGTTCTTCTAAATACAAATTACGTTAGAATATGTTTTTACAAATATTGCCATACTAATAATAATCTTAATTTACAATATAATAGTGATTTTTTATAGTTATCTAATTTTGTATTATATCATTTTTAATTTTCACAAATATTTTTTTGGTTCTAATTATGATCAGTAAGTAAATATAGTAATAACGACATATATATTTTTTTTTATTTACTTAGGAATCGTAAATGCCTTTCTATCGACATATGGTCTATATACATATCTTCGAATATAGTATTATATAATTTAGTACAATATTATTATTAATAATATACAATATTATTGATCACAGCAGAAAGGAAAATATAAGGTTTATTATCATTTTAATTTTTTATACAAACGGATAAAATTTTATAAAAGAAAGTTTTGTTACTAGTTGTTATTTAGAATTGTTAATAAAAATTAGTTATTGACTTAAACATTATCGAAGCAATTAGTTACTCGTTGTCGCTCTGATAATTTATTTTTTACTTTGATACCTTTATTATAATACTGTCAATATCTCCCATAAAAATTCCTGTCTATAACAATACTGTGGCGCCAACAATAATTCGACGTCAATTGCAGCCGTGTACCTTACCATAGTTACGTGTAACGATTCATCGATACGAGAGAGATTTATCTTTCGTAATATACGCAAAAAAATTGATTTCTTACATAGAGACAAGGCTATCTTACCTCGTGGATAAAGAATAAGGGCCACCTTTAGTGATGGATCAGATTTCGAAGGGTTGTATAGGGTGATATATACGACTATTTTTGCAATTTCTCAAGTAAAATCGAAAAAATGTGTTACATGATATTTTTATACATTTACATTTTTCTCGGATAATGATTCGTTTCTATTTCGCCCGCGGCAAGACACCACAGAAGCTATTAAAGTAGCCGAAAACAATGGTCGATCGGAACGCAGTTACAAAAAGCTTGGGTCCGATCGCCTTTATGTGTACGCCTACGTCGCGACCACGAGCCAAAAATTGCCGGAGACTCGTGCCCGCCGTCGCCGACTGACGCGTGCGCGCATTTATTTGTACCGCGAGCGTTACTGTTACAGGACGCCCACGTGAGCGTTCAATAGGCCTCGGGACGATAGCGACGACCGCGGCCATTTTGACGTTGCCGTTGTCCCTTCACCGCGGCCTCGCTCCGCCCGTAACCAGGGATTCGCGATCGTACGTCTCTGTCCAACGCGCATGACACGCCCGGGGTTTCTCCCGCGCTTTCCAAGTTGCGTTACGTAAGCACACGCGCGTACTCGTCACGTTGTTCGCGTGCTCCGAAAACGGTTGCCCGGCCGCAGGTAACTCGAAACCCGCGGTGGAGCTGTGATACGCGTGTGCACATATCGCGGCCGCGTGAAATAGCTGGCCGCCGATGCCGAAACGACGATTCTCGTGGTAACTCGACCCGCCGGGCCTGCGCGTCTACATCGTACGGCGTGCGTGGCCGCCGGGCGGAAATCTATATCGCGAGCTGCGTATAAGATTTCGTCGCCGCGTTACGGTGGAGACGCGATGACGGCCGTCGTTGCGGTGATGCGAAAATATTTTCGAACCGACGTGCCGCGAACGTGTCGTATGGCTATCACGTAACGATCGGCGGTACCCGTCACAACCGTTTCGGGTCATGGATTTTTCTCTTTAGCGCGAACTTTCAAACACGTGTTCCGGCTCCGGTCACTAATCGAGGGCAGCTTTTCCCGCAACCTCCGGTAATAATTATCGAAGTTGTCGGTGAGCGTATGCCAGTCATGAACTACAGAATTAGTGATGATCGAAATTGGTCTTGATCTTGCGGTCTCGCAAAACTCTTACTGCTAGACCAAAACCAAGACGGTATTAGACTTGCAAGTACAAGGCCAAACCAATACCGAATCTGTAAGACCAAGACCAAAACAAGACCATCACTGTAAGACTCTTGCAGTCTTGCAAATTTTTTTTCATAAAAAACACGTTACTTATTTAGATTTCATTAACTAATAATTTATAACGAAAATAATAAGAAATTATTTGTATTGTAATAAAATTTGATCAGTATTTGAGGAAATTACGAATTATTAAAAAAATTATTAGAAATAATTGGAATTAATATTACAAAATAACATAATATAGTTGTTTCATTCTTAGCAATTACTAAAAAATTATATTTTTTTCCCCAAAATCGATGAAAACATCGAAAGTTTTCTTGCTCATAGAATAATTTATGACTTATGTCCATAATACACCTCTAATTTGAATCGAATATACTAATAACTGCTGGAAGTTATTACGGACTACGGTAGATATTATTTTGATTGGAAGTACGTTTATATTTTCGTTTGTAGCTGGTGTGATTTTTCCATATTAGACATTGTGTACTTAAACTAGTGTCTTATACAGCATATCATTTCATTACTGTCTTAAACTTGTAGTCTATAATATTGATATTTATTATAAATGTAATAGGCAATTACAAAGTTAATTATGCTGGTAAATTGATTCATCAAATTTAAATACAAGTAAAATAATATAAACATAATATTTTAAAACGCAAAGTCTTAAACGAGTACCTATAATAAAAATTAAATTGTTTGATTGTTTTATATTATTAATATACTATATAATATATTGGACTTAAGTTTCATCTAAGTCATAGCAAAAAACCTATACAGCTATAACAGGTAGATATTTAATTTTTTTTTTTTTATATTTTGTGAAAATGGCAAGTCTTGCAAGAGTCTAGCGCAAGACCAAGACCAAAACCAAGATTTTGAAAGTCTTGGTCTTGTTTTGATCATCACTATACGCAATTATTCCGTAGCTCATTAGTAATGAGTCATTACGAACTTACGAACGCACGTGCTGGACGCGACGAGGGCGTAAACCGTACGGTGGCGGATTAATGCGCGCGGAGACAGATTTGAACGCGATCTCACCGCGCGCAGACGGCGGTATACGTCATTGTAACATATTGCGACGAGCGCGCGCGTCCACTGCAGTCTCGTATATACGTATATTATCGTGATCGCATATGCGAGCGCGCACACGCGTGCACATAAAAAAAACGTAAATGTATTATAATACGAGTACGCGCAAGACACGCGCATTTATGTACGTATAACCGTGTAAACGACTCTCCGTCACTGCATACATATACTATTATATTTATGAGCGCGGGCGCGCGTACCGATCGCCGCCCGCCGCCGCACCGATGACGACCACTGTAATATATGTGCGCGCGCGCACGCACACACCGCAATCTCGGGGGGGGGGGGGGGGG
>NW_020272994.1:52015-78709 GCF_003268045.1 Sipha flava
GCAACCGCTGCGGGATGACGCGACAGCGAAGATCTTTCGCGCCGATAACGCGACGTGACTGCCGGCTGCTGCTGCCGCCGCCGATGTAGCAGGATAAGGCGCAGTGCGGAGTCGCGCTGTCGCTAGTCGCGACGCGGGCGTGAAACAAAACGAATGGACCAGATAAAACGCCAAGACGACCCGTGCCGTGACAGGGGCGTCCGGCAGAGTGGTTGGACGTGTTGGCCGACCGTTCGCCGATGTCTCACGGACGCCGTGTGCGAGCGAGCGCTAGATAAAAATATGAAAACGATGACACGATCATAATAATAGTAATAATAATAATACAACGACATTGTATATTGTACGCGCGCCGGTCAGACGTGTAAATCTTCGCAAACACGACGCATCGCCCGCCATCACACACGCAGTACGAACGTGTACACACGTGTCCGCTTATACTCGTGTCGTACAAGTATATATATATAAAACATCGTACATATTATACGACGTTGTGTACGATGCGACAAGTAAACGAATCCGTATGGAAGTATCGCGCTGCTGCACTCTCTAGCCGCGGATCTGAGCGAAAAACGGGTTGATATGGATCCGGCCTGTCGTACGCCTTTTATTGTCTAATTTACAGCACCCCCCCCCCCTCGGCCGTACCGTCGTGTTGTGCACGCACTAGGTTACAGTGCATATAGTGTATAGCAATGGTTCTCATCCTTTTCTCGTTCATGTCACCTTTAGCCACTAGAATTAAACACCGCATCACCCTAACATCAAAATAATAAATAATCTTAATTGTGTATTTTAAATCTTGAAATAACAAAAAAAAAAAAATAAAGTACATAGAAAAATAATAAGTACACATACAATTTATTTGAGTCGCAGGGATTAATAAACATTATCAGTTAAAAGTTTAAATTTACAAATTAAAAAAAAAAAAAAAATGAGAAAAATAATAATGATTTGTATGAAAACTAATGAGAAATTGAGCTCTGGAGGTTTTTACAAAATTGAGGAAGTCGAGGGCTGATGGTGAAAAGACAAAGTCTCATATTGTCTTCTAGAGTAGTAGAGTTATAACACTCTATATCATATCTCTATAACATATCTAGCGACTGCAAAATAATTGACTAACGACCCCGGTTAAATTAATAAGATCATCGAAAATGCAGCGATTACGCAAATAAAAATACTGCACGTATTTATCGGATCTAAATAATATAAAGACACAAATTTAAAGGTATGCTGTTTACATGACAGTTGTGGCAATAATATGATTTTATTAAAATTAATTATTTTTTTATTTTTTTCCTTTTCCCTTGGAGATTTCGTATCACCCCTACAATGCGTCCATGTCACCCAAGGGTGACATATCACCTCGGTTGAGAACCACTGGTGTATAGGATACGTTATAGGATCATTTTCTACGTGCATATATAAAAATATATATTAAACAAATAAAACTATCTTCCCGGGCGATAGTCGTCGAGAATTGTCCGTTCTGCGAAGGGCGAAAAAATAAAAGAACATTTGATACCAATCAATAACGGATAACGGTTCAATGTATATATATCGGAGGTATAGAATTATTTCCAATCGATAAGTAGATCGAGTCGTTTATTTCCCAAATACCGGTTATCAATGACTAATATTATTATAGACAGTAAAAGATTCTTATCCACATTTTCCACATTTATCTGTAGCATACGTTCAGTATTTGTGACATTATTTTCAGTGCATTTAATTTTGTTGGTTATTTTGGAATATCAGTTTGTAAATTATTTTTTAATCAAATTAAATTAATTTTAGTTTTGGCGAACACTACCCGTCTATTATCTGACATATTTTATATTATTTGCCGAGATTGGTTAAGGGTTAAATATACCTTAATTGTGCTTGTACCAATTTCGATTAGGTACAATCACAATAATTAATAACAATGCATGACATTAAATCGACTTCTTTGGATCTGAACACCGCTAGGCAGTCAAAACGTTACCGTAAAAACCACAAGCAGTAATTATAGCTACTATACATAAACTATATTCAGTTTTAAAACATATAGTTTCTTGTTGTCTGGTCGGTACAGAATTTGTTGAACCCTTTGCACAAGTATTATACAATATTATACGTTCTACATCACCGCCGTATTATACCGTACTCGATTGACTAACGGTGCATTTAAATGAGAAGCAATAGGAGAAAATGTCCGAATACGTGATAGACACCTAAAGTAAGCTCGTTTGTTTTCTGCATTATTTCAAAATAAATTGTGAATATATTTCTTCAGACTAAAACAAACCTAACTACTAGTAAGTATATGTTATACTTAAATGTAAGAATGTTGAAAGTGCTAGAAAAATTCTTTATTTACTTCAAATTGGCACTTTAAATAATCTATCTATTTGGAAACTCTCCCCAAGTGATTTTTTTTTTTATATTCACATTTTGTTTAGTCTAAATATTTAGCACTGTTGATAATCTAATTTTAAAGCTGTTCATATCAAAATCAAAAGCAAACTAGGATGGAAGATCTTTGGGACTTAATTTTAACGATCTAAAATCGCTTAAAATTGTGAATCTCGTTTTTCTCTTGTTTAGTTGCTGCTACTACGTTCGGCGTCCACTCGTGGCTTCACGCGACTTAACCACGATGCATATAACCACATGTACGTATACTTAATCTGTTCGAAACGAGTTGTACTACGCATAGAACAATGTGTTCCCGAAAGCAAATTGATGTTACGACGCGTGGTTTTCCGTTCGTCCCCTGTACCACGTACATGTACGCGAACCCTCGCCGTTCCCGGTATAACGTTTAACCATATTATACATATGGCACGCGGGCCATACGTAGCCACGGTCGCGGCGTTTTCTCAAACGTTATGCCGGTCGTCACATAGATTTTTATACGCTATTAAATGCACTCGGATAGTTGTGCTCAGACAATCGAAAAGTATCGCGCGTGCGACAAGCAAGTCGAATGGATGATGTATAGAACAAAAAAAAACGGATAATTAGATTTTACAAACCTCTCAAATCATGTGCGGGTTCAGGTCCTGAAACCGTCTCTACTGCTGTCACTGCTCCTGCTGCTGTTGCAGCCGTTGTTAAAGCGAAAATCCGCGGCCGCAGCCGAAGTGGAGAAGTCTAGCGATTTCGGCACCGTCACCTTATTTTTTTGCCTCTATATTTCCCTCGGTCACGCACTATTCCCGGTGAAGAACACCGGTAGCGCAGCTGAACTGCCCGCGGTACGATAAGTAAGTGCAGGGAACACGACAATGAGCGGACGACGTACAAGGTTTACACGAAATGATGAACTTCGATACGTTACGGCGTTCGCCGATTCAAACGTCTTGGCGGCAGCGACGAGTGCGATGATGATGATGATGATGATAATGATGATAATAATTATAATAATAAATCCTGTAGTCTGCTGATGTGAGATCGAACGATCGCGCGAACGCGTGCGTGTGCCGTGTGTTTCTCCGACAGGAACGAAGTGGTTTGCGTCGACGTCTCGACTACTACTACTAGTCCGCGGGCGTTGTCGTCGACGGCAACGCACGGCTTTGGTGTAGCCTTCGGCGGCGGCGGGGGGACGAGGCAGCGATACCGGTAGTAGTAGTATTGTCGCGATCGTGAAGTGCGCGTGCGCCTGCGCTCACAAAGGGTTGTAACAGCAACGGTTCTCCCCGCAGAACCGAGAGTTACCCGCGTTGACATAATAATAATATTAACATGCTCGAATACAATGTGACGTACGGTTGTGAGGACGAGAGAATTAAAAAAAAAAAATCTTTGCGATCGTATGTTTTAGAAGTATGACGTGTGTACCGAGCAACACGTCGCGGCGCAGATTAGACGACTGAAAATATGCGACGGTCGATCGGACGACAACGCGTCAGGAAAAAACATGGACCGGATTCGAAGCACTCGATCGCCTGCCAGTGGCACGTAATCAACACGCAGAACAATGTTTAAGGTTTCACCGCCCATATGTAGGGCTGTCTACTCGTATACGTGAATATTGCGTCCGTTCGAAAATCAGTTTAATCCTTGTTTCAAGAAACATAAATAAAACAATATGAATATATGTAGACAAATTACCGCTTTCTATGGTACCCCATGATTTGGCGCTTAAAGTAAAGAGTATAGCGTGATAAATTCTTCTGCATCAGGTTAGTAGTGGATAGAAATAGTAGAAATTATTTCTACTGTTGTTAAATTTTCAATTTGAATTGATTTTTAGATTAAATGTCTGGATTTTCACCGAATAAAAACCTCGTATGAAATCGGAAGAATTTAACGTTAAACATATGTAGTATAAAAACCTCAATTATAATCATAGGCGTGCGCAGACTTTAAGTTTGGGGCGTGACCGAGAAAAATGAATTAATTAGGTGAATGGCAGGAGGTTAATCTCCCCTAATAAACTTTTATTACCTTTCAATACTGGATAATACAAACTAATAATTCATTCATACACTATCTTTAAATAAGTTATCACAATTATATCAATTAATTAAATATCATACCATACAAAAAGTGTATGTAATCATTTTATTGATAATTTTCTTACTTCATTCTTCTTAGTAGAACTATTACAACAGAATCAAATGGACAGAGAAAAAATAAAGCAATATAAATGTATTATTTATCATCGGTATATACTTATCGCATACTTATATCGACTATACTATAGTAACTAAAAAGTATAATTTTCGGTTAATGCCTAAGTACACCCGGCACGTCCTATGATAATTCTACAGGGAAAATATTTACATGACTCATGTTTTCCATAAAATAGACTACTGTATTTCTATTAATTTTATAACTTAGCGATGAATAAACTGAAATTTATAGTTGTTTTTTTCGATAAATAATAACTTTTAATTTATCAGATTGCATTGATAAACAATGAAAATTATATAAGATACTAAAAATAAGTTTATCTAAAACAATTTATTTTAGAATTATTACAATTACAAATAATAAATTTATAAAAACATGTCTTATATTTTATAAATAAATCATTTTAAAGAGATAAATTAAATATTCATACATGAAAAGCAACACATTATTCTTATAAATAATTTTATTATGGGCATCAGCTTAATGCGGAGTGTAAATACGTAATAAATTATTGAAATGATTGTTAAAATTATATATTAAACCATTTTGAAATGCATGTAAAAAGCATGATAATGACCCAAAGTATTTTTGTCTTTTATTATTTTATTACTTGTAAATAATTGGAAGCAATAATAATTTTTTTGGCATTGAAATTCATTATTTATTCTTAAAAATTGCATTTTTACCTTAAGTAGAATCTTAAATAATTAAAATCTTTTTATGCCTTTTGTATAATGTAAGACTTTTGTGCAGCTGATTTACAGCCAAAAAGTTTCATTACTGAGTAAGTATACGTATACTCGTATATACACAGCAGCATGCCCAGCGGATTGGTCTGGTAGGCCCGGGCCTATCCAGTTTTCAAATAGTTATTATTCATATTATTTACAACATTATTAATATATTTAAGAGGAGATATATGGTCCTATTGTTTCGTACAAGTTTGAAGGGATATTCTATTTGATTTTTTTGGTGAGGTATGAGCGGCATTCTGTTATTATATGTTTAATTGATAATTTTTCGTTGCATGAGGAGCATAAAGTTGGTTCTTTGTTGTCCATTAAATAACCATAAGTTAGTCGAGTGTGTCTTATTCTCAATCGATTAATTATTGAGTTTATTTTTCTCGAGGTGTGGATTTGAGGCCAAGGTTCAATATTTTGTTTTATCATATTTAATTTTGTTGATTGTTTTGACCAATGGTTTTGCCAGGTGTTGTGAGAGCTATGGATTTTTTTATGTCAGAAATTTTATTAAATTGAAATTAGGTGTTCCTTTCCTCAAGGACACCGGACTGGAAAAATCAATATAAAATAAACAACACTTTTTCATAACACAACCTTTTTAATATGTAAATAATCTATCAATCATTTCTCTGATAAATTAAAAAAAAAAAATGTTACTAATGGCCATAGCTGCCGAAGTTGTAATTTTGATCAATAAAAAAAATAAATAAATAAATAAATATATTTAAATATTATTAACAAGTCAGATAAGAAAAAATGTGTTATATTATATTAAATGATAATTTTTTTTAATTAAATTAAAACATTTTATGAAAATTTTACAAGAAAAAAATAATGTATAGGTACCTATATAAATTAAAATAATTATAACTGGGCCTGTCCTATATTTTAATCCTGGACACGTCTCTGTATATACATTTTTCACGTTCAAATCTTGGAATTTGAAATCCATAGAATTTTATTTTCACAGGTAAGTGTCACGTTGCAAACACGTTCCTCTCATAGTACGGACCTGAACGTGGATCGTGTAATCAGCTAATGGACTCTAGACAAATATACCACGTGTGCGGCAGAATTCACCTCATTGATACATGTGCGTGGGTTTGTTTATAATATACACAGCTCCTACACGTGTGTGACATATTATCGCTGGACAGCAGCAGCAGTAGCGGCAACAATCGCATTCTAAAACAAAATCTTAAGCGTTGCATAATATAAAATAAGCTATATGGCGTTTACGATATAATTTTACGACCGTTTCATAATAACTATAATAAACAATACACATGTGCGTTTTGCTTGTGCTGAAATATCAATTAGTTCATGAGCGTTCGCTTAAATTTAAGATTTTTGAGATAGGTTTTCATAAAAACTACGAAAGTTCGGGATTCGTCGGATTGCTCTTGCCGTGTAAAGAATTTGCTAACATAGAGTATTGTATACGAAGTGTATATCGATCTTATATCGTGTCACGTACACATTGATATTATGTAAAATATATTGCCTAATAACAATTTTCAACGACTACTTCGAATTTCACGATATATTTGAATCAAATATATCGTGAAATCGAATAATTTGAAAGATAATTATACTAATACAATAATTACTAATAATATGATTTACTCCTGACATCATGTACAAACCACCATCTAAAAAGACAAATGAAACTTTTCACAGAACTATAAAAAAAAATACCTAGAGAAATCAGTGAACTGCAGTTATAGGCAACTGTAATTATACATAGCTAATAACTGCAGAATACTTGACTACATTGACAACTGGAGACGTTCGACCAGACAACTATACAGTCAAATGCTACGGAAATTTTACCAGACAATACCGCAGCTGTCTACGGACGAGCAGACAAGACTTTTGTAATAAATAATATGACTGTTTTCGATGTATAAAACGATTCTTAATTGATTAAAAATTATTAATGATCAACAAACACTCTATTGGACCAAGACGCGAAACAGTAGCGTACCGTCATGTATGCCAGAACTTCTATAGATACATATAAAAGTATTTACGGGTAATACGTGTATATTATACTTTAGTTAATACTGTTTACAAGAGAGTAAAATGTGAATAGTATTAAAGACCACGTGAACGACGCGAGTGGATGAGACTTTTTGGTCGGCACACGTGTGCGTCACGCTGGTTCTAAAGTCGCACGTAATTTTTGTGTTTGTTTTAATTAAATCATCTTTAGCGTACGAATTCGAATTATTTTTCGCGTAATCCCATATCGAATCTTAAAAATCAGACTAAAACTGATTAGTTTAGATTACTCAAGTTTGGACAAAGCCATATCCCGGATAGATCGGTGCGCGACACGTACGTCTGGAACATCCATCGCACCGTGATTCGCGACAACAACGATTTTACATCGCGGACGACACGTTTCGTACGCAAGGTAAGCTGCGGCGCGTGCGCGCATCAAAGCCGTCGCAGTCGTCTGCGGTCCCGTGACGGGAACGTTAAGCAACACGTGAGATGTCTGTAATGTATACGTCATCGTCATCGTCTCGTAGCCGTGTTCCAGAAACGCAACAACCAGGAATCGACCTCGCGACACATGCACAGTCTCCGCGTCCACCGCAGGTGTCCGTATCCCGCGAGGTTCTTGGTGTCCAGATTACGCTGATCATCGCACTGCGCTGACCGGGACAGTCCTAACCCGCCTGATCGTCGTTGACCGATCACCGACCGTCGTTGGATCGGGGCCGTCGGTGTAGCCGAACAACGCCGGTAAACGCTCCGGACGACAAAACGTCAAGAGATAACTTCGTTAATATGTACACCCGAATCAGTGCAGTGTTTTCGACGTACGCGCGATGTCATACTAACGCTTTCGGTTCGTTTTTTTTTTATTTTCCACTGACCGTCGCGTGATAATACTCGACGCCCTTTTGCTAGTCGACCGGTTCGCGTTGCTCATCTCATTCGGTCAGCGTTTCGAATCGGCATTCGTCTGCAAAACGTAATTCCCAGTACTACTATGCCGTGCGCAGCGAAGACGTTGGCGTCCGATCTGGAGTGCACGGCATTATGTATACAGGCAACATCAACACTGACAAACTACAAAGATAATAATCATACGGCACATCGGTTCTTTTGTGATGTATTATTATTATTATTCTTAAACTACCACGTTGTGTGTGTGTGTGCCCACTCAACTCTCCGCCCGGTTATTGTGATCGTCTATTCATCGTTCCAACCGTCTCCCCCTTTCCACATTACCCAGTTTATCGACCCCACCGCGTGAATATATTATTGTATTCGTAACGTACCACCACCACCATACCCCACTACCACTGCCGTCGTTTTATACCTACTACACAGGTACCCTTCACCGTCCCATCAAAAATATATTTTATTATTATATACCATGTGGAATGTGCGTGTGTGTGTGCGTATAAAGACATTACTATATCTGTCGGTAACACCCGTTCGACCGTAATGACGGCGACGACCTAAACCCGAAACAAACAAAATACAACGTTTGTCTATTGTTGTCGGTACGTTCATGTGTATTTATGTGTACGAACGTGCAGATAATAGAGATGGTCTGCAAGTGGAGGAGAGATAATATTTGCGTGGCAGCTGTGTTTTGCTGAGTGTGTGTATATGGTTTTTTTTTTGCCGCCAAGGAGTACGTTATTATACAGATTTTTCTACTCTTCTCTTCCTTGCGAAAGTATTATATAAATATATATATATATATATATATATATATATGAAGGGGGGAGTGGTAGATATCGCCCTTCGAACGAACACGCGACGATGCATTATATTATTATATTCGTAGCAGTGGCACATTTCGATGCGCATTATTATGTTACGACGTTATTGTCGTGCATTAACTACAATACATATATATATATATATATATATATGAAGAGCTGCACACACACAGTATTGCAGCTACTGTTGATGGGATTTCAACAACAATAGATACAATAGATAGGTAATCATTTAATGGTATTTACACTACATAGGTCCTGTATATAATACCTGTGTGTATGTATACACGATATAATAGCAATGGTCGTGCAGGATCATATTGATCTAATAACATTATATTTTTTTACACGACTGCAGCTAATGCGACGTCAGTTTTTCGTGGAGTGCACTCCCAGTGCAGCGTTGTAGAAATCACTCGAGCTCCCGACAATTATATCAAACAATAAAGTCGTTTTTTTTCCGTTTCCGTAACGTACGTTTTCTAAAGCAGGTAGTTATAGTAGGTGACCTACATGGTAATTGATCATGACATGTACATACGTACGCTAACGAGTTTGAATAACGCGGTACAAGCGTGCGAAAAACGTATGACTACGAAGCCCTTAAATCGTTGCCATACTGGATATAAGAGGGTGAAAAAAACACGACGAATTATAACACGTAATTGCTACCGTGAATAAAAGTGTTCATGACGTAAATTACAAATGTACGTAAGTTATTTTTTATATAACATATTTATATCCAGTTATTTTATATTTACCTACTATATTTACTAGAAATATACTGTTTCCTTTGTAACCCTTTCTTATTTCTATCGAAATATGTGAAAAAAAAAATATTTTTAAATTTTTCCCACGTGGCGGTGGTGGCCACAATTATTGTTGGTAGCGCAATACCTTTAACCCTTTTCTAGAACAACTATAGCGGTGCTCCGGTATTTCCGTCACCGTAGGTGACCCTTTTTTCTTGTTTTCTCAAAAAACAAACGAGAAAATATCGAGAAAATACCCATATTGCACATTTTCTCACGACCATTTCGACCGCTAAGCTACTATTCGTAAAATACTTACGTCATGAGCAATAATTTATGACGCGTGGAATTAGCCACTGCTTAGTAAGGTGCCCGTTACTACATAATATGCCGACCCCGTTTCATGTATTCGAATCACACGCCTAAACCCTTTCGCCAAGTCGTCCGTTATATTTACGTTACATTTCACAAGCTTATTAGAAAACCTTATAAACACAATACACGAATATACATGTACGCGATGTTTTTTCTAGTCCGCGGTTTTTTCGTTTCAAACCATAAACTCACCGTATCTGAGAGTTAACTCCACAGATCTAACCGGTTGAGAAGTTCCATACTTCGCTGTCACATCTCGAATTTGATTGTTTCTACATGAGAACGACACTGTGAAGTCGTGGTTATGGTACGGTAAGTTTTCGCGTGAAAGTGCACGTCGAAGATAAAAACTGCCGATGCCGCATCGGTTTTAGTTTTACTGTTGCCGCGTTACGACGCAGGTCACCTCGGTCGGTAAAACATCGTAGCCGCCGACACTTGGCCATTCGCCTTGGGTCAGGAGAAGGAAAAGTGGAAGGGACGCGCGTTAATTCAATCGCCGCCACCACAACGCGTTTTCGTCCGCGTCATTATTATTATTATTATTATTATTACTATTACCCGTCGGGAGGGGGGGGGGGGGGAATGGAAAAAAAAAAATTTTAATAATAAAATATTCCCGGTCCCTCTCACGCGCCGCATCCGCCACCGTTTGTTCCTCTGGCGTTGGTGTCGGGTTTCTCCCCATACGTACAGTTTGTATAGAGGTATATACCTACTATATACGCGCGGTGCCATATTACTCTACCGTCTTCTCGTCAGTGACATGTGCGTGCGTGCGAGTCCGTTCGATGAAAACCGTCCGTCCGTCCGTCCGTCCGTTCCCTGCGCAAACCGCCGACGACTGATCGGCCAGCATTTAGGTCCGTCCCGCCCGCCATACCACTGCCGACCGACCGACAGAACGACGACAAAGAACAGAAATAAAATTATAGAAAATAAAATGCAGAAAAAATCCATCGTTCTTTTTGTCCCATTGTCGAGCACGCGCACGCACTCGCATATGTGGTGATTCGCGTGTGAACATCGCTACAGCGTGTGGTGTGTAGTGCATTGATCGTTCTGCGTACGTTACGTTCCGTTCAAAATCCGAAGAAAAGAATCCACGCGCCAGACATCGATCGAAAAACAAACGGTTCCTTCCCCCGTTTGTAACGACATTGAAATAATACAAAACCCTGTACTCCGTTTTCCGTGCAGTTCGAAAGCCACTCGCGCAAACGAGTGCATGACACGTCTACAGATGACCGCATCCGGTGAGCGCGCAAGCACACATAATTTTATCGTTGACGGTCATTATTGATGTTGTTATTGTCACGATCTTTATGCGCGCGAACGTCGAGTAGTTACGCCGATGTGCGACGAGCACGAGACGAGGGACGGGGACGATATCCGACACCGGCCGTATGGTGCGTCGCGAGATGGAACAAGGAAGCGGGATGCTGGCAAGCAGAACGGGCGGCGAGAGAAAAGCGACGGCTGCTGGAGCGATGGTGTGGGGAGCTCGCCGGTGACGGCAGACCGGACCACTGTGCTCCGGCGGTACACGGGGCGAAGGGTGTGTTTGTCGACTACGACGACGACGGACGGACGGATGGACGCCGTCGATATCGAGTTTCGCGAGCGCAGTTACCTACTGCGACGACGAGGCCGCCGGATAAGCCGCTGTCACCGCGCGTTATCGTCTCCCGCCACCGCCGTCTTTGTCGTTGTCGCTGTACCGTGAACGCCGCCGCCACGGAGCCGAGCCGTGCGCGAGAATAAACACGACGCGACGTATAAAATATAAAATTATTAAAACGCTGTTTCCTTCCACCCCGAACACAGCCCGCCGTTATTTTTCGTGCACGAATAATAGGTTTAACATATTACACTCGATTTCGTAATAATATTTTATGCCTCGAGAATATTATAAGCGGATGTACATGTGTGTGTAAGCTGTACAAATGTAATAATTTAATACACTCGAGCGCGAAACCGGTGGATTAAATTGAAAGCAGAACAAGAAGGTGGTAGTGGTATGATGTATTATGTTTGCCACTACTCTCCGACAAAATTTTGTCCACGAACGTGTGAACTATATAGTTCGTAAAATCAATATTTAATCATACATAAGAATACGTCTGTTTCGTACTCGAAAGTAATATTATACGAACAAAAATTATGTACATTCAATATGTTCGTATGCATAAATATAGCAAGAAAATAATACATTTGAATTGTGATGACTCGAGTGTTTCTCTTTTCGGAAACGGGTTATCATTACTCGATACGATTTTGTTTGTTATTATTAATCGGCATTAATCAGATTAACTTTTTTCTCACAAAATCATTAATAGTATATTTTACTGATTAATCTACTAATTACTGCATCTGGTTTACAAAAATGTCGAACATATGGCATTAAAAGATTGAAAATCGTTTTGATAGATTCGTATTAATGTTCACTACGTTTACTTATAATGTTATTTATTTTTTGTCTATTGATAATATTGCCCAGTAGAGAAGAATTCTGACGATTAATATAGTATAGCCGTCTTTATTAAATTTTTGGTTCATACTTTACGTTAAATAACGTAAATACATTTTCGAATACATTGTTTTCTAATTTTCTATTCCGAACAATATATAACCATGCATTTCAAAGACAGAATATCTCTTTGGCAAGTGCCTACATTTACGAGTATGTGTATACTGTATGAAAAACCTATTATTTTCAGAAATACGTCTATCTTTTATCTATATTTTTTTATTATTTCCATTTGATTTATTGCGAAAAAAAATTGATGGTTTTTCATTAAATTTATTACTCGGTGATTTATTGGCCTCGTACATTATACAGTAGTCCTGCATAAGACGTATATTGACATCACGCTTTATCTCTTCGAATGACTGTCAATGTAAGTATACAATAATACTTTCAAATCAATATCGACACAAAATAGCTAGAGCCATATAAAGTATTTTAATATTATGATATGTATATTAATATATATATTTTACTATTCCTCTTACGAAAACTCGAAAAATATTTTCTCAAAATAAAATTAAACATCACACGCATTACATTTGTGAAATCATCAATGCGTTTAAAAATCAATCTCTAAATTGCACGCATAAATAATTGCGCATTTTTTTTTTTTTATCGTATTCTACTGAGTTTATCATGGGTTTGTTCATTATCACGCTTCGTAGCAATAGTTAGGTAACCAGTTTGAAATAAACAACGAACTCACATATAATTACGTCTACAGTATATTCCTTAATGACTGCGGCAACAGTGGTGGTCATTCCAATAGACATACGGCGCTGTCTCCATTCATCACTAACTGCTACACATGTGCTCGCACACTCATCACATACTGCTAGTAAACCCTCATTCCTGCACATACTTTATAGGTCCGATTTTTACCCAAAACCGGAAAGTCAAATATTGTCTTAATTCAAATCTCAGTGTATATTTGACAGATGTAAAGGCCCACTGACATTGTAATAATATTAAACTAAATACAAAATCTGCAGCTGTATAAGTTATTTATACGTGTTTACACTATACTATTCCCAAGGCTACAATACCACATTACGTAACGATTTTTTAAATATGACATGACATGATTTCGACGTCACTATTGACTCAAATTCTTTCAAGATAATAAAAGCAAGACATACAAATCTAAAAGAATATGATTTAAATTACTATCATTTAATGAATAGTAACAAAATAGATTCATAAAAATTAAAATCTATATAAATATAAATCAATTGCTTCACAAAAATTATGTTTCTAAATTTAAAAATCAACTCCAATTCAATATTATTCAAAACTATTTAGACTGTTAATACATTATTTTTATAAACCAATAATATTAAATGTGCTACCGTTCACACAAATAATTCAATTTAATTTAGTTACTTGGATTTGTATGGCATATGGATAAATGTTTAATATAGAAAAATATTGTCTTAACAATAAAAAAATCTTCATTGATATTCACAAACATTTGTAACTGGTAACCGTAAAGGATATTTGAAACCAATTTTTTATCATTATTTTATTTAAAAGTAATCAATTTAATTACAGACGTTTTATATTTTTGTTATATTGTATGATTAATTATGCTTATCAAAACACATTGCACGAACAGATGTTTTAACAAACGAACAGTTTATATTCCACACTCTAATATTTTATTCTCAACAAAATGTAGGTTAAATTATTTGATACAATATAATTTTTATTAATACAGAAGATAGCTATTTTGAACCTAAACATTAAAGATAAGATAAGATTATTAGATTCCAGATTCCGATAGTTTACATAATGAGAAAACTACTATGTATACAAGATTATTTCAAAATATTGGTCCGATAAATTCATGGTCTCACTTAATAAGATATTATGTTATATTATATAACATAAAATATAAGATAAAACACTGTTTTATAAAATAATTATACATTTAAATATAAATAATCGATTTCCTATTACAGAGAATAGCCGATATTTCAGTAATACTCCGAATATAATTAAGCTTCAGTTTTTAAATTCTTAAATTATAGGTATTCGTTTTATATAATAAAAACGAAATCAATATCTATAGCATTTATACATTGCTATTGCTGTTTAAAAACATACTAGACACGTTGATTAACCTTTTTAAATGTTCCCCAAATTCCAAAATGTCTAGACGTCGATATTTATAATTTATTTACGGGCTGTATATGATGAGTGGGCAGTGAACATGTGATCCTTAATAATGAGTATCGTGACGTCGTCCTTTGCAAAACACCGTCACAATTAGACGTTCTCCGCTGGAATTAGACACAAAATGACTGCATCAGCCTGCATGGTATAGTAGTTCCTTTATAATATATACGAGTAGCATATATATATATATATACAAATACCTTGAACCTTTTTTGGGCATATCCAGGCGTAGTCATGGTACACAAGCACAAATGTACATAGACTGCAACATCACAAACCGTCGCACGTGTTTACTACCGGTTAGACGGTTTCAACGGGGTTGAAGGGATTTGACCATTCCAGACGTTTTATTACCCCGCATTAATATGCGTACTTCAACGAATACGTCTTCTTCAGCTAAACTCTTACTGTACGTATACACAAAGGACAGAGAAAAATTTAATATAATGGCAGTAATAAAACGTCAAATTCTTCCACCCTCGTGTAACACGTATAATATGTACGGAGACGTGTGTAAAAACCAATCTTAAGATTGAATATATATGTATACAGATATAACGTGAAATATTTTAGGATAAAACAGTACTACAATATATATTATTATGTATTTCGTGTATTCAAATGGAATACGGTTGTATACGATTGTAGTTATATATTATTGACTTCCGTAATCGACGGCAAAATACAACGCTAATAGGTAGCTACAACACGTTATCATTTACCGCTGATATTAAGCATCCGGCAATGTAATGGAAATCAAAAGCAATATCGCGTCGTCTATTATCTCTACCCGAGACTACCTGCCTACTTTCCGAAGGTGTGTGCGCTGTGCGTAAAAAAAAAAAATTGTTGTACACACATAGGCAGTGCGCTCGCGTATGCCACTTGCTGTACCGTTTGACGCGAAGATTGCAGTGACGACGAACGACTGCGACGATCGAACGCACAGGGAAAATATGTAATATAACGCTGAACAGCAGATATACGATATCCACGGTGGCGGCAGTGGTGGCGATATCCGATACTTTGAAAGCGGTGGCGGCGAGGGCGCGCGCGAAATACGATATACGCACAACAGCCGCTGCCGTCATTATTTAATATTACTTCGTCGTCGTTGCATTACACGCGCGCGTACTCGTGAGACATATATATATATATATATATATACATTTAGGTATGTACATGTACGTCGGTTGTTGTTGTTTTTATAGGATATACAGAGGGATGAGCAGCAGCGACGCGAGTGGAAAGGTATATTGTACACATACGCACGTATATATATATTGTACAGAGCGAACGAACAAGAAAAATAGGGGAATGGATAAAAGGAAACACACGAAGGTATGTGTGTAGGTTTCTAGCGAAAGCAACGAAATATGACACTGCTCGCAGTATTACGGTGGAACCGAAAGACGGCATTACGTCGTTATCCCCCGCGCGCACATTCGGAGTGCATTTGTGCTACACAAAGTTTCTGTGTACACGTATCATACCGGAGTAAAGAAAGTTTCGCCGCCGTCGTAGTCGGAAAACTGTTGTTGGTACAGCTTAAAAATAGGACCATAAAATAAGAAGTATAAGAAGTATTATGCACACAGGGCCGGCCCAAGCAAAAATAGTGCACTAGGCAAAATCAAATTTTGCCACCTCTAAAAAAAAAAAATAAAAATAATTGAGCTCTTGTTTTAACTTAGCTCTTCTCCCTATTTTTATATGACATATATACATAAAAAAAATTTAAATTTTTTATTTTATGTATAAAATTATTCTTATAAGACTTAAAAATGATTTCTATAATTATTACTCAAAAGCTATCACGACTGTCAGAAATCGCGGAAGTGATTGTGTGGTTATTTATATTTTTGGAATAATTGAAAACGCTCTGCATAGGCCATAATATAAAGTAATATAATAACTTTAGATAGAGGTGGAACTAGGAATTTTTACGCCCAGGTAAAATGTTAAAATTACGCCCTATCATAAACCAATAATCAAATACTCTTCTCGAGATTTTTTTTCTAATAATTAATATATAATCATACTAATTGAGTTTTAACCTTATAACTGTATTTAACAAATTTAAATATATCAAATTAGTTGTTAATAATTATAAAAATGACACCCTCTTATATGTTACCTTGGTGATGAATCCCCGTCTTCCACCCCTAGTTCCGCTCCAGACTTAAGACTATATTATTTTATTATATAGGTGAGTGATTTTCACGAATTAATTAATTTAAATATTTTTCTTATAAAATACCGACAAAACTAAAAATAATGTACGAGTTAATTTTGAAAATGCCGCCCCTACTAAAGTGCCGTTCTAGGCAGATGTCTAGCTCACCTATACCTTGAGCCGGCCCATAAAGGGGCATACAATGTGCATGCAGCACACGACCTGAAACGCGTTTTCGCAATGAGCTACGGGAACCAACGATACTTGCGAAGCATTTAAAATATATAATATTTATAAATATTTTAGCGCATGGTTAACGGTAGAGGACGTGTAATATGATTTTTATTGTTGTTTATTTCTTCGGCTGACAGGTTCGTGCGGGGGCCCATAAGTTCATGATTTATAACAATTATTATAACAATATTATAACAATTAGGTATACATTCATATTAATACAATTTACATGTTGATTATCTGTGTGCTCGACTACTCAGCGTGTACTCTACAGTCAGACTAAATCGCATAATGCATGTATAGTTTACCACTACGTTTAATCAACAAAAATTGTAGAGTTAATCAAATATTATTATGATTTCCTAGATCAAAATTGCTTTTATGAACAAACGGTTCAATCTTAGTCTAAAAATAAATTACAAAAACTAAATATGTACAGAAATTCAATTACTTTTACTATAATGTAATAATATAAACAAACGATAACAATCATATGTAACCAGTGCTCGACTTGGTAAAATTAAAGAAGGGAGACTATATTTACTTTAAAAAAAAAAGAACGTCCCCAAAACTGGCTGAATGTTATGATTATAGCGTAATAATAGTAGGGGGACGCTAAAATTTCTGAAAATTAGTTGGGGTACTCCGTCCCCCTGCGTTCTTCCTCAAGTCGAGCACTATACGATACATAATGTAACATATGAGCAATAAATATTTGTTTTATAATTTAACTATTTAGCATGACCGATCGAGTGAAATATTTGAAAATACTCTCAGGTTTGATATTCGACTTTGGTTTACAAGATATCAAGTCGTTCAGATATTTTATGACTTGGTGACGAGTGCGGTAAAAGTGTGTAATCCGTGGCGATATTTTTGCAGATCACATTTTCGTTATATGCAAGTTAACCAAGGTACCGTGCGGTGGCAGCCGATTCAATTGTGACTAGAGCATAATAGGCGGGGCCTTCTTCGTTGTAGCGAAACGGTGTTAATTTGGTCGTGAAACGTGTGGGAGTGGGTGGAGCCGGAGAGTCCCGCCTTGTGAGTTACAGCGATAGATTTCTCTTTTTTTATCTCCCTTTTTAACAATAGAATAAATATGTGCGATATTGAACGATGTAAAATGTGCGGTTATGAACGGTAAGTGTGTGGTCTTGATCACCGCAGTTCTTGTATTAATAATGAATTAATATTAATATCTATATGTTTTGTATTGCTACTATATTGTTTCGTAACTAACTGTTTATAAATTGATAATTGTTTAAATTACCTGAATGAAACCTAGTATTACATTTTGAATGCAAGGATTTACAACTTTTGGTAGTCCTCGTAATTGAACATGGAAATTAGGCCCTCATTTCCAGAGAATATTGTGAGTTTTCGGACATGTGATTTTTTAATAAATAATCAGTAAAATGTTTTACTCGATAATCTTGAGGTAAAATATATATTAAGTTATCGGTAAAGCAATTTATATGAAGCAATCATTGATATTTGATGGGTTTAAAAACAAAAGCCCAAAATGTGTTTTTGAATACTCGTATTTACCAATTTCAGAATTTTTAATTTTATTTTCATTAACAGGACCCAATAATTTAATTTTTCTCTACTATGCTTGTTCCAGATGAAATCGAAAACCCCTAAGTCGTGCTAATGGCCAAACTTTATTTACGGAAACATAAATTGCCTCTTCAAAATTTGCAAAAATAGTTTTAGTATTACAACATACTAGTACACATATATTAAGTTTTTGCCATTTTTAAATGATTAATTGAAAAGAAACCTCATACGTGATTGAAGCTTATTCTAAAAATAAACAAAATACTAAAAGTATATAATTATTATTTTTCATTCCATGGAAAAAACATTTAAGTTGGTAAATACAATTATTTAATTATTTAAACATTTAAGTAACATTTTAGTACAATTTAAATAATTCATTTAAGTTTGTCTTCAGGTTAAAATCAAGAAGAGATCTACATATTGTTATGTTAGTTATTTAGTCATTTTGGCATTATCGACGTTCTAACACACGGAAAAAAATATGTAGCTGATGTTCCTATAATTATAATAATTCCAACTATAATTTATAGTTATATTTAGGACAGTTATATTTGTTGATAATACCATATTATTATAGTTATCTTTTTATAGCTATAATAACTATAATATAGTAGTGACAATTAAAATATTGCAGTAACATTTAAGTAGTAAATACTAAATGTTTTAGTAAATCAATCTGACATTTATAGTAGATTCTATAATTGTAATTCTGTTTACCAATACAAAATTGAAAATATATACTATAATACTTAATAAATAAAAAAAAATAAATTCAAAAGTAAATTTAAAAATATTTTTTATTTTTATTTAAATACAATTAGGTAATACAAAACAATATAATAATAAAACTGAAAAAAAGATATCAATTAACTTAAATATATATAGTATATACATATGTAATTTTAAGGTTTTTATAGCTTAGTATGGTATAGGTATTTTTAATAATTATTAAAAGTAATACATGTACATAATATCATATTTTATTTTATTGATATAAATGTTAGTCCGGATATGTTAATAGCATAAGTAGGATATATACTACCCAATTGTTCCAAGGAAATACATATTAAATTAGTAGTTTTAATTACATGAAAAGCTTGAAAGTGTTTATTAAAACATATGGTTTGATACATTTCACAAATGGTAAACGGACACTTTTTGTTAGTCATACAAATTGCCATAATTAAACCAAAGGATTGCATCATAGTATCAACCTGATTTGTATCAATCATGATATACATATTTTTACAATTATAAATTGTACCTTTGATGTTCATTCAGGTTACAAATATAATATTATCAATAAAAAAATTAAATTTTTAATTTAAAAAATTGGTTTTAGTATTGTAATAATCTAACGTGAAACAATCCAAGGTTAAAACACGGCTAAAACTATTTTTTTAAGTACAATATATAATGACCAAAACTCTGATTTAATAGGAACTAAATCATCTGTTATAAGTCCAAGGTATCTTGTAAAAACATAAGGATTCTGCAGCTGATATTTTAATAACTCCATGTTTCAAATGTCTAACCCCTCCACACCCACCATTAACACCGGCCCTGATATTGACTATATACTACGCCTTTTTAAAAGGCTATTATTGTAAATCTATTGCCTATGTTTAACGCCTTATTAAGAAGCTATTAATGTAAACGTTATTGCCTATAATTAACGCCTTATTAAAAGGTCATTTCACCTATAACATTGACTATATAGAAATTCCATAAAAAAATAAGTACCCTATTAAACAAATTTGAAATTTTTAGAATCTAAGTGAAAGGAAAAATGTATGTTTTACTGTAATGTGTGTTTTTTCTTTTGAGTATGCTTACGCGATTACAATTAATGGAATTGCTCCCATTATCACAATTTTTAGAAATTTCTAATACAAAATATTGCCTAGTTGATATTCTGAGAGGGTGCTTTTACGAATTTTCTAGCTATTTTCTTAATATTCACAAAAACTGACAAAATATTACAAAACACGACAAAAATTATAACATACAGGTGTTCAAAAAATATTATTTTTGTTTTCATCGTAACTCAAAAGATCATATTCGAAGAGACGATAAGTTTCAATAAATTTTGACTTTTTAAGGCTATTTAGTTTTTCCATACATTTTAATTTTTTTTGTTCATTTTTTCATAAAAATTTGATAAGATTATTTCGGGTTGATAGTAAGTCTTAACAATTTCATATAAATGAAATGAAATTGAACTCAATTTAAAAAAAATTCTATTACATTTATAGAATTAAAAATTTCACAAAAATATAATTTTCATACTTGAGTCTTCAATATTGATAATCATATGATTCATGAGATTTTCTTTGTAATTAAAAAAAAAAAATTATCAGAAAGTGAATAAAATTGTATGAGCATTACAAAATTAAATGTTGACGATAATTGATTTTCAACGATTTCGATTATACAATAAAAATTAATTTGTTGTTTGTTATTCTATAAATATTTATTTTAGTTAATCAAAAAATTGACTGAGTAACTAAATGAGCATTTATAGTTTCGATGTATTTCAATGAAGTGTATGCTACATTAGACACTTGAAATTTTCGATTTTTCTCAAATTTTAATTGGTTATATTTGATAACATGATGACTCTTAGTATATATATAACTTACTAACTATTACTTAATTACGACCTACTTAGTGCCTTTTTTCCCCCCAAGGTTGAATTTTGTAAGTTTCATTTACCTTTATGAGAAATTTAGTTCTAATGCTATATCAACCATCTTTAAAAATATTAAATGACCCACCCGAACTCATTAATTCATAATCCATTTTTTGAAAGAAATTGTACATTGATTTCAAATTTAAAAGACCATACAACCATTCCATTCACTCAATCTTATGGTCTCACCCTTTTTTTTATTTCGTAGGTTTTTTTTTAATCACTACGAATTTTAAATATAATACAATTTACATGAATAATCAAAATAACAAACAAGAATATAATTCGCCAATATTAAATAAATTTTAACAAAAATAATTAATAACTTATTAATAATAAGAATCATTCATTTCTAAATAAATATGTATTTTAAATACTCATAGAATATTAATACTTATTGAGTAAAATAGTTTTAAATATTTCATTTAATATTTAATAGTGAAACATGTATTAAATAATCAACAATTTTGATTTAAATGAGGAAAAAATACTAGGATAAAAAAAATTTGTGATAAAAAAAAACTCATTTTAGAAATTAATAATGAAAAACTTTACAGTTATGATGACAAACAACGACGATTATCATAAACGTATCTTAGAAATTTTTTTTAAATAATTTATTTTATCTCACCTTTGCCATGCCGACAAACGAGAATTTCTCAAAACTCAAGTACTCATTCTCTCCGGAATGTTTTTTCATTTGACCTTTGTAAATACGCGATGCCGTCAAAATAGTTACCGACATGCCATCATCCAAAAACATAATTATGTTTTTGGCGACATTTCTTTTGTTCAAGTACTTGACTTTTTCGGTCACCATATCCTTGCCATTCTCGATCCAGAATCGACTGTTTACGTAAAGAAAATCTATACAGTTATTATTTAGATAGTTTAATTATATAATATATGGTTTGCTGAGTAAACTGTAATTCATTGTAATTCATTATTAAAAATTGTTATGATAATTTTATTACAAGAAAAAACATTTCATATTTTCCTAATAGTATTAATTTATTATTTAAAAATCTTGATAACCTTCGAACAAATTTTCAAGAACGTTAACTCGTTCATTTAATAAAATAATGAAAGATATTATTAATTTATTCAATATAATTAATTTTGAATCTTGGTGAAAACATATTTCTATACATCATTAGTGCTGTTTACAATTATATAAAAATTTGTGACAAATTACTAAATAATTATTACTCATAAATATTAAAATTTTTACAAACACATTTTTCATTACGTAAATTTATTACGTATTAATATAATTTACATATTACATACATATTAATAGACGTATTATTTAGTAGTTAATAGTTTTTTCTATACTTAGTACTACGTTTAAAACATTCGGAAACAACGCTACCTAGCAGACTGTTAGTAAAACTGTGCACTACTCTAAAATCCGAAATAAGTACTCAAAACAATTCAGTCACGCAATGTCTATAGATTGCGCCCTATAATCTGAATGTTTATAAGAATTTTATAGCACCGAATCTATTATTATGATAAATTAGTATACATAATATAATTAGAAATTTATAACCATTTTAGGACAAATACATGGAGAATTCTATATCTATTATGTCTAACGCATAACGAGAATTTTCAGTTGTTTTTTTTTTAACAACCAAATTTTAACAAGATCGACTAATAATATTTCTATCTAATAAAACAAATCCATAATAATTGTTTTTGTAACGCATTGAATTTAAGAAAGCAGATGATGGAATAATATACCTACTTGTATCGAACCAAATTTTTACTATTTTTCTTTTGAACATACCCGGAGTAGAAATAAACTAGATAATAAATTTATATTTATTTATTTTATTTATTGGTTTATAGGTTATAGGTTTATATGTATCGTTATACTATGTATAGTTTATAGGTATCGAGAGAGTTTATTATAATTATTATTATTATTTCATATTTTAACAACATTATATTAATATTTTAATAGGTATTTATAACTACATGCTGTTGGAATATTTTTCAAATATATATATTCAAGTATTGATATAAAAATATAGAAAAAAACTGTTTTCGTTTAAAAAGAGATCAGTTAGTTGTGGTGAGTGAGGGTGTAAGACTATAAAAGACAAAAAATAAATAATCAAAAAACCTTTATTAAAATTAACTCACTACTTATCTAAATAAAGAGTGTCCCATAAATTAATTCAATATATTTACGTAAAAAAAAAATGTCGTTATGACATTGGGAATAAATAATTAATTTTTTAGTCCCGTATTTTGAATTTTGAAATATGGCAACTCTAGTATACGATGAAAAATTGATTGAAATAAAGATTTATTGCAACATTAATATTTAATAATAATAACTTTATTTCATATAAATGAATAAATAATAACGCCTTTTAGAGCAAAGAATACAGTAAATAATTATAAAAATGTTTGTAAATAGAACCATTAATCAGCACTTATGAATACCTTGAAAATATAAAATAAGAAAAGAAAATATAAATATAAAGTTGTAATTATTAATAATAATTTTAATAAATTAATAAAATATTCATATTTAATATATCAAAATCTCAATATAAAATTAAATACAAAATAAATAAATATAAATATAATATAAAATAAATATAAATATATACCTAATTGTTATATTGTAATTCAATTTGCAAATTCAGTAATGAAATATCGTCAAAGTAATATAATCAGATATTTTCTATCAACAACTTTTGTACGAATTACTTATCGTCTTAAATTATTATTGACACGATATGGATCATTTTGGTTCATTTTAATTTTTAATTTGTATTATTAATAAGGCTTATTGAATTGCATTAGTAAAAACTTAGTATTAAAGATTTACATTTTTTGAAAATATCTAGGAAAACTAATTTTTTAGTTTGGTTAAGATTAGTGTCTCTGATTATCCTATTAGCTACATACAATGTTGATGAAAAATCTCTGGTCGATGAATAATATTAATTCTTCATAGATAGTAATTTAGTTTTAATTATAAATATTAATGATACAGAGTAATAATAAAATGTATACCTACATAAAAGCTGTTGAAGTTTTTAAGTTGAAAAAGAGATGTACTAAATATTTGGAACCCCTTCCCTAATTGCTCTATCGCATACGATGCTTATTAAAGGTATTTAAATATGTTAAATGTTAAATAGGGTTCCAACAGTTTATCTCGAGAAAAATGACACTTTTCAAGATATTCATATTATTTATAATAATGAACTTTATTTGAACTTTAACATCATTGTTAATAATTTTTAATGAATATTAATGTATATATATTACACAGATATAATAACACTACTAAGTTATCAAAACATATTTAAATATTTATGTTATTTGCTAAACATTTTTTAATAATAGACACAAAACCAATAGTTTTGGTACATTAAATTTAAATTTTTTATTCCTCTTTTATAACTTTTAAATTTTCAAGAATTCATTTAAAAACAGACCATGAGCAAGTATAGAATATCAATCAATTATATCGATCAATTTTATAGATTTCGACATTTTTTATTGCAGTAGCGTAAATATAGTAAATCATGTGTTCAATAATAGTAACATTGAATTTTGGATAATGTAGCTAAACTTAAATAGAAATAATGAAATATAAATTAAGGATAATTTTTAAACAGCTATGATAACTGATTTACATTTTGTTCCTGTGCTTTAGTTGATGTCGAACGTTCTTTCAATTCATATAAAAACTTTACTGACGTACCAATGTGACATCAGGGCATATGGAACAAAATGATAACAGTTGTTTTCAAACATTTTCTTATTTGAAAATACGTTCATTTTAATTTATTTAAATAAATAAAATTTTACCTAAATTAATGGTTTTTTAAGCTGTATTATTTTTTATTATATATCTATTTATATCCATTTTTTGTATAATGTACTTTATTCTTTCGCATATAAAAGCATAATTTTTGCATATTATGATTTTTAATGAATATTTGAAGAATATTTTTGACTTTTAAAAAAAAAAAAAAAGCACCTTATTTTGGCTATTTTAAGAGACTTCCTGCCTCTAATAATAATTTTAATATTTTTATAATTAAATAATTAAATAAAGAAAAAATAAGTCATTTTTGTGACTTTACAATATTAATTATCGTATGTGGACTGTAAAAAATTCTCTATTGCGATTCATTTTTAAAAATATTCAAATACAATGTACAAATATTCAATATCAAAACTTAAAAACATGTTGACACTGTATTGCAAGAATATTTTAATTTAAAAATGCAGGTGAAAATACTTACAGTTACGCTTAAATGATTAATAAAAATGGATCGTAATAACCGTTAACTATATCGACATAATATTCAAAATTCATTATAATAATCCTATTGAAAAAACATTTATATAAGTGTATGATGCATAAATGTGAATATTTGAATTTAAAATAATTTACATGATATTCATGTTGTGAAAAATAAAATTGATATGAATAATTATTTATTTTTACTAAAAGTTTTTATTTATATTATCATTGCACGAAAACCCTTTTTTTTTTTTTTTAAATATTACTTTCAAATTTTAACTCAATTTTTTAGACTTTGAGTGAAACAAGGAATGCATTGTTTTTACCATGGTATGTTTTTTGTTTGTTTCTATGTACACTATTAGTATCGCTGTGAACATGACCAAATAAGAAGTAAAATATAGAAAATACGTTTTAGTTGGTACTTCTAATATTATTTCAAATAGTTTAAATTTCTGTTAAGAAATATTGTCCAGCTTGTAGATATTAGATGGTCATTTTATGGATTTTCCAACAATTTTCTTAATATTTGCGAAAAACTGATGAAAAATTACAAAGAAAACGATAACTTTTACAATATAATAGAAACTCGTTCAAACATCAATATCGGATTGGGATTATAACGGTTAATCGAATAGGCGGTTAACAGAAATTTTGCATAAACGTATATATTTTACGTGTGTATTTTAAGAAAAACAATAAAACACATATATACTACATATTAAATACTACCACACTAAAACTAACAATTTTAAACAAAATAATCTGTTATTTTTTTTTTTTTT